>NW_025791119.1:0-108765 GCF_907164935.1 Osmia bicornis bicornis
CTACGCCGGGCTGAGAGGAAGATAGCCATGAGGGTAATCAGAGGTTAGCGCACGATCCGCTACGAGGCGGCGATGACCCTGGCGGGGGTTGTCCCCTTCAAGTCCCAGGCAGAGGGTGACGCCAAAGTCTTCAGGCGTCTGCGTGCCCTTCGTCTGGACGGGATCCCGCCAGAAGAGATGACCGAAGCTGTTGCTAGGATTAGGCGCCAGGCCCGGCAGAGAGCCCTGTGTCGGTGGCGACGCGAGCTCGTCGAGAGCGGCGCCACCGCCCAGCGCGTGGCCGGGGCGGTCCTTCCAGTGCTCAAGAAATGGAAGGACCGCGCCCACGGAAGGCTCACGTTTAGGACCACACAGGTGCTCACCGGACACGGTTGTTTCGGTGAGTTCCTGCACTGGATCCGGGCGGAGGGGATGGCAGCATGCCACCACTGCGGGGCGGGGCGGGACACCGCACAACATACCCTGGAGCGCTGTCCAGCGTTTGCGCGGGCCCGTCACGCCCTGCGGTGCGAAGTTGGTGGTGATCTCTCGCCGGCGGCACTTGTCAAAGAGATGCTGGCCAGTGAGAATCAGTGGAGGGCGGTGTCTGCGAGACGATCATCGCCCTGAAGGAGGAAGCAGAGCGGGGACGGGACAGAACCGACTCCATCCGCAGAAGAAGGAGGGGGCGTCGTCGGGGGCGACCCACTGAGGGAGATGGGGCGGTGGGCAGTGAAGATGTTACATACCAGGCCCACCGCCCCGAACGGGGAGGAGAGGATGGGGGGAGCACCCTCTCCCCCTGAAGAGGAGTTCTGTGGGGGGACACCAGTCACCCCCCGGAAGAGAAGCACCGGGGAGGGGCGTTCGCCCCTCCCCCAACACCGTTCGCGCGGCCCCGCGAAACTTATGCGGGGCCGCAGGGCCGCAGGGGGCCGGGGCTGGGGCCTCGGTCCCTATTGCACGCGGCACGAGGAGTGCCGTCATCGGGTGTGGCTCCCGCTGGCGGCGGAGTTTGGCACGTAGGGGGAGGGCCAAAGCTAGACCCTCCCCCGCGCAAGGCGGCGTCAACGCCCCATGGGTGTTTGGGCCCCGGTGTTGTTCGTCAGAGGTCCCGGGGCCCACCCCAACACACAGCGTAGGCCACCGTGGGGGTTTTAGCCGGTGAAAATCCGGCACTACCCTCGGCTCCTGCCCAGGAGGGCTGGGGGCGTCTTTCGATGATTTCCCCGACGTAAAAAAAAAAAAAAGGTTAGGTTAGGTTGGATTCCCGCTCCACGGACCTACCTGGTTATCCAGGATAGGCGGGGAGGTGATACCCCGACGTGGCGCGCGATGGATAGGGGAATGCTCGTCATGCACTCTTCGTAGCGCATGGAGGGTAGGAGCGATAGCTCCCGCGGACCTAACACCAAGGGAAGGAAAGCCCATTAAAACCTCCCCTGTGACTAGGGGATTGAATACAGACACGGTAACCCCTGCTTGTCGTACAAGGCGACTGAAAGGGAGACGATCGCTGCCGCTGGAATGTCCTCAATGAGGACTTGGGGTGATGCCGGCGGGGTCCTAGGGCTACGGCCTTCGGATTCTGGAAGGTACTACCATGGCGGTAAGGTCCAGGGCTGAGAGGCGATGAAGGTTGCAGCGGCGTCGTTGAGTTCTCCAGGGGCCAGGCTGCGTGGCAGTCTGGTGCGGGTAGCGAACCCGGAGTGCCCTAGCAATTATACCGCAATCCAGTGGTCACGTTTCGCTGGAACGGGAGGCTTGCGTTAACCGGCCGGCCTGCGAGGATGACAATCTCTTCAAAAATCACTAGCCCCAAGCTGCGGCACCCGGTGAGGAGGGCGCCCCTGGAGTTAGCACCAGGGGTGGCTGGTGGGTGCACCAGTCGCTAGCGACCAACCCCGGGTGTATCTGCCTTACCCAGGTAAGGCGGCTCTGCCTGGGAGGACCTAGGATCCGACCAACTCCTGGGACGAACATGGAAAAGTCTACAAACCAAAAACAAAACGCAGGACGGGACGAAACGATGACAAACCAGGCAAGAGAACCTGACACGGTCAGGTTGGCTAGGGATGAGGAGACGGCGCAGCCGAGGCCCAGGAGGGCCGCGGCTCCCGCTCGGGCCAGAAGGGCGCGATCCATGTCGGCGGGATCCACCAGGGGCAGCAGGGCTCCTTCTGCTGCATCTGACAGGGGATTCTGGCGACAGCCGGTTGACAGCGAGGAGGAGTCGGATAGGTCGGTGATCTCGGTGCCGCCCACGACCCCCAGCACCTCGGCTGCGGCAAAGAGGGGACGCCCCTATACATCGGGGGACTACGTGGCCCTTGCCGCGAAGAAAGCAGAATTCCTGCGTCTACAGCGGGAGGAGATGGAGCTCCAGGCAACTAGGGAGCTGCTGGACGTCGGCGCGGTCCCCCGCCAGCCAAGCCGGTCGGCCCTGATGCTGAGGGAGGCGGAGGAAATTGCGCGGGAGGTGCGCCAACTCACCTCGCCAGAGCTTGTGGCGCGCGCCGTAATGGTCGAGAAGGTCGCGGGGTGCTCTAAAAACCTCAAGGGCACGTGTATCCGTACCCTCAGGGAGGCATCCCGCGACGTGGAGGCGGTCGTAAACGAGCTCTGCGCGAGAGGCCCCCGGCGGTAGAAGCCTCGGCCGCCCCTGGCACCAGGAAGGCGTCGCGGCCGGCGTCCCCGCTGGAGCAGGAGGCCCGGCCGAAGAGGAGCTGTCGGAGGGCTACCACATTGGAGGAGACGGGGGACCCCGCCCCGGTGCATTCACCGTCGCCTGCCGCCACCGCAGGGGGGCGGGCCGTGGAAGACCCCACCGAGGACGAGCCCCCGGCCGCCAAGGGGTGGGGGGGGCGGGGCGTCGGGGACGGCCGCGCTCATAGATGGCATCGCTGCCCTCGTCGCGCGGAGCGTGGCCGCCCTCCGCCGGGAGCTCGTCGGGGAGCGGGCTTGGCACCCAGAAAAAGGGTTCGGGGGCGGCTGGGACTCGCGCGCCTTCCCGACCTACGGCCTCCTCCGGCTCGTTCGTTGCCGACAGGATGGCAAAAACCCAGGCGGACCACCGCCAGGAGACTGAGGCGTGGTCCAAGGTGATAGGCCGCAAAGCCAAGAAGGCAGCGGCGGCGAAGAAGAAGGGTGTGGACATGGCCCCCCCTCCGCAGCCGTCGAAGAAGACGGGGAGGAGGACGACGGCCGTCCCGAAAATCCCCCGGCCGCTCGAAAGGAGGGAACCGCGGGGGGCAAGGCTACAAAGGAGGCCACAAAGATGCCCCGCCTCATCCGCCCACCCAAAACCTCGGTGGTCACGCTAACGGTCGCGCCCGGGGCGAAGACCACCTGCTGTGAGGCCATGATCAGGGCCAGGCAGGAGGTCGACCTCGCGGAGATCGGCATCACCGATCTCCGGCCCAGGCGCGCGGCCACCGGCGGTGTCGTCCTGGAGATCGCCGGGACGGAGAGGGCGGCAAAGGCGGCGGCCCTGGCTAGCCGCCTCCTCGACCTGCCCAGCCTTAACGCGTGCCCAGTTAAGATGGGCGAGATCCGCCTCATCGGGCTCGACGATTTGGTCACCCGGGAGGAGGTAGCAGCGGCGGTAGCAACCGTGGAGCCTGCACCGCGGAGGAGGTCAAGGGGGGGAGATTCGCGCCCCACCCCGTGGCCTGGGGAGGGTCTGTGTGTGGTGCCCCGTCGCTGCAGCCAACAAGGTCGTCGACGCGGGAAGGCTGAGGGTCGGCTGGTCCTCAGCACGGATCGAGGCCCTGGCGGCTCGCCCCCTGCAGTGCTATCGCTGCCTGGAGACTGGACATGTCCGGCAGTGGTGTCCCTGCGGGGTCGATCGTTCGGATCGCTGCTTCAACTGCGGCGATCTGGACCATCGTGCCAGTGGCTGTACGGCCCCGCCGCGGTGCCCCCTGTGCACCGATTCAGGGCGGCCCGCGGGGCACAGGATGGGGACCAGAGGATGCCCGTCGGTCTCCGCGAAGAAAGGGCGGAAGAAGTCCGCCAAAAAGACGAGCGCGAAGCAGTCTCCGGCTGCATCGCCCACTGGGGTAGCGGGCCCAAGCAACGCAGGAGCAGCTGTGGAGGCAGCGGTGGAGCCGGCGCGCAATGGGGCCTAAGAGTCCTTTCCTGCAGGCCAACATCAACCACTCGGCCGCGGCGCAGGACCTTTTGCTACAAACCCTGGCCGAGTGGCAGATTGAGGTTGCGGTGGTGTCGGAGCCGTACCGCGAACTGGACCGACCCAACTGGTTCGGCGACGTGGCGAGGTCCGGCGCCATCGTCCTGGGGGGTCGGCACGTCCCCCCGCCCGCCGATGTTTTAGCACGGGGGCGGGGTTTCGTGGCCGTTGACTGGGGGGGCATAGCAGTGGTGGGCATGTACGCGCCGCCCAGCTGGTCCCTGGAGCGGTCCGAGGAGTTCCTGGACCGGGTGGGGAGCGTTGTGGTTAGCTCCCACACCCGGCCGACGTTGGTCCTTGGGGATTTCAACTCCAAGGCCGAAGCCTGGGGTCCGCGAGGACCGACGCGAAAGGAGGGGCGGTACTGCTCTGGGCGGCTGGGGCGGGGCTCCTGCTCCTGAACAGCGGCTCCGCCAGCACCTGCGTTCGGGCTCTGGGGAAAACCATTATGGATCTGGGCTGGGCGTCCCCTGTGGCCGGGCGCATGGTGCAAAATTGGAGGGTGGCGGCGAGGGAGACGCTGAGTGATCATCTATACATCACCTTCGGCTACTCCCTCCCCGCTGCCCCCCGGCCGGCGCGTGGCCCGCCACTGCGTATCGCTGGGTGCTGAGGAGGCTGGACAAGGACATGCTGATGGCCGCAGCCCTTGCCGTGGCCAGGCCAGCTCTTCCGGCCGGGCCGGTCGTTGACGTTGAGGGTGAGGCCAAGTGGTTCCGGGGGGCGATGACCGCAATTTGCGACACCGCCATGCCCCGGGCCCAGCGCCTGCCCCCCCGAAGGGCGGTGTACTGGTGGTCGGGCGACATTGCGGATCTCCGATCCGAGTGTCAGCACGCCAGGCGCCAATGGCAACGCGCCCGAAGGGCTCCACGTTCGCGACCCAGCGAGGGAGGATCTGCTGAGGGGCACATACCAGGTCTTCGTGGTAGCCCTGAGGCAGACCATCAGGGACGCGAAATCCCGGGCGTGGGAGGAGCTCCAGGGCGCTCTGGACGAGGACCCGTGGGTGCGCCCTTACCGGATGGCCATGGACAAGCTCCGCGCACGGGAGCCCCCGGTCTCGGAGAGCCTGAACCCCCAGCTGCTGACGCGGGTAATAGACACCCTTTTCCCCCGTTCCGGGGGAACGTCGCACCCGCGCCACCAGCAATGGCCGGCGGAGCCCGTCGCCTGGTCCGCCGACTTTGGGGGTCACAGAGGAGGAGCTGGACGATGCCGTCAGAAGGCTCGGGGCCTAGGACACCGCCCCGGGCCCGGACGGCATCCCCGGCCGCGCCTGGGTTATCGCGTCGGGCATCCTAGGTCCGAGGCTGTGCCGCCTCTTCAGCGCCGCTTTGGAGCAGGGGGTGTTCCCCTCGATTTGGAAGGAGGGGCGGCTGGTCCTCCCCCGAAAGGACGTACGGCCCGCAGATCCTCCCTCTGCGTACCGGCTCATTGTGCTGTTGGACGAGGTGGGAAAGCTCTTCGAGCGTATCGTCGCAAACCGCCTCGTCCACCACCTGTCGAGCGTTGGCCCCGATCTGGCCGACATCCAGTTCGGATTTCGCAAGGGTCGGAGCATCATCGACGCTATTCAGCGGGTGCGCACCCTCGCCGAGCCGGCCACGTCCCGGGGTGGGGTGGCGCTGGGCATCTCCTTGGAGGTTACAAACGCGTTCAACACCCTGCCCCATGCGACGATACGGGGGGCGCTGTTTCACCACAACGTCCGCCCGTATCTGCAGAGGATCATCGGGGCCTTCCTTGATGGCAGGTGGATGCTGTACACGGGCCGGGACGGTACGCTGCACTGGAGGGAGGTCGACTGCGGAGTGCCTCAGGGGACCAAACTGGGCCCCCCCTTATGGAACGTGGGGTACAAAACGGCGCTGCGGGTGATCATCCCGCCCGGGGTGTGGGCCACGGTATTCGCAAATGACTACTACCTGCTGGCCACTGGGCGGGCCTGGTTGAGGACCTGCCGCCGTGCCGAGGTGGGGGTCGCCATCGTGCGAAGAGCGATCCGGGCGCTGGGTCTGGCGCTGGCTCCTCACAAGACCGAGGCCATGTGGTTCTTCGAGCCTCGGCGTGGGGTAGCCCCTCGGTCGATGCGTGCCGGATCGTGATCGGCCGGGGTCTTCGATACCTCGGTCTGTATCTCGACAGCCATTGGCGGTTCGATGTTCACTTCGACCGCCTGGCTCCCCGATTGGAACAGGTGGCGACCAATCTTGGCAGCCTGTTGCCCAACCTCTGGGGGCCGAGAGTGAGGGTTCGCCGCCTATACGTGGGGATCGTCCGGTCCATAGCTCTATACGGGGCTCCGATATGGGCCGGCGATCTGGCGGTCAGCAGGCACAGTTGCACTCTGCTGCGGCGAGTGGAGCGCCGGCTGGCCATTAGGATCGTGCGGGGCTACTGCACGACCTCCTACGAGGGAGCGATGGTCCTGGCGGGTCTGATCCGACTCCGGTACCAGGCGGAGGTTGAATCCAGTACATACCTGTATTCGCGAGCCCTCCGCCAGGCCCGGGAGGACCCGCCGGGGCGGACGGTCGAGGAACACCGGAGCCAGGCTCGACTGGTCGCGAGGAAAAGGCGGCAGAGGTCGCTAACAGAGGGGGCTGCCGCCGGAACCCGCGCCGTCGGGGTGGTCCTGCCGATGATATCGGAGTGGCGGGACCGCGGCCACGGCGCCCCGTCGTTCCGGGTCACGCAGGTGCTCTCCGGACACGGGGTGTTTGGGGAGTTCCTGTGCCGGAGGAACAGGGAATGGAACCCCCACTGTTGGCTTTGCGGGGCGGCGCAGGCCGCCGCGCAGCACACGCTGGCGGAGTGCCCGGTGTTTGCGGTGGCCTGCCACGCCCTGACGGCAGAAATAGGGGCGGACCTCTCGCCGGCAGGCGTCGTGAGACAGATGCTTGCCGGCGAGACAGAATGGAGGGCCGTGACCACCTTCTGCGAGGAGGTCATGGCCCTCAAGGAGAGGTCGCAGACGTGGGACGCGACGACGTGGCACGGATCCGCCGCCATAAGGAGTGCGGGGGGGCGATGGCAGCTTTCGCTATTTGCCCCATCGGCGCGACGGATGCGGGACGGGGTAGTGAAGCGGGAGGGCCCGCGTGCCCACCCGCCTCCTGAGGAGATTTCACGGGGGGTGTTTCTTGTGGGGGCGGGAGGGGTCGCGGTGTACCCTCCCGCCCCGGACGAAATGAGCCCGGACCCCGGTCGGACCCGGGGGCGGGCCGGTGGGGACCCCGTTCTCAATCGGAGGCCCCTCTCCGACCGCCTCTGGGTGGCCGGGTGACTCCGGGCGGAGAGTAGCGTCTCCCTCCCACGCTGGGAGTGGCGCTGGCCCCCGCAGGGAGGGGGGGCAGCGGAGCCGAGGGAGTCCCCCTGGAGGGTGACCGGCCACGGCTCACCGCAGCCCACAGGGGGACGACTTGGCATGCCGCAGGCGCCCTGTTCGGGCGCCATTGGACGCGGACTCGGGGTGAAGCCGGCACCGGAAGCCGGCGGAGCGAAGGACAGAGCCCGACCTTCCTCGCGGGCGGGCGGGGGGTTGCTCCTCCGCGTAGCCTGTGAGGAGATCGAGGCGCGGGGACTGCCGGCGGTACGGGCTGGGGGGCCCGGCCGCCATTGCACGCAGTTCCCCCGCGATGGAGCCGGTACCGGCTGCGACCGCTGGTGCTGGCTGGGGGAGCTGTTACACCCACGGAGAGGGGCGCTTTTAGCTCACGGCGTGGGAGGCTCCGGAGTTATAGTAATCAGGTTCCGGAGCCTCTGCCATACGCCAGAGGAGGTCGCCGTGTGGTTTTAGTCCGTAGGTATCTGACACTCCCCCGCTGCCCTCCCCCACGGGTGGCGGAGGGTCTTATGTAAGATTTCCCACGAAAAAAAAAGGTTGGATTCCCGCTCGACGCATCGACGAGAGCGGACGTCTTTCGTGGTCGCTTCGTGGTTAGATTTTCAACGCGGTGGATAGCGGCTTAGTTATTCGCGTTTTTTGGTACAATCATTTTTATTATGTGTTCGGAAGTGCTATTGTGTCGTTTTTTCATTAAATATTGTGTTAATTTATTATTAAATAACGAAAACGTGATGTGCTCGTTAAGCGGCATCTCGACGTCGTGTTTCCGGTGTTCGGGGTGATCATTATAAACATTGGACATTATTTAAGGATAATTTTCGTAAATTGGAAACGATTCGCAGTGAAATTCAGCGTTTTTTGGAGCCCTAGCTCCAAAACTACGCATCTGATCAAAAAATGTCGTACAACATAAACAGTAGGAAATTTAATTTCCTACAAAAAAGGTATGTTAACATTTTGTCATAGCTCGCACGCTGTCCGAGATATTTGCAGATTTACCTCGAACAAAGGGGCGTCACGCAAATATTCCGAGATATTTCTTCTTCGTCGTGTTCTTCTTCTGCGCAGCTGCGCTGAAAGTGGCATTTACAGCACGGAATAGCGAATACAGCTTCGAATAGTGCAGAGTTACCTCAAAGAAAGGGTCCACGGTGTTCCTGCATCTTTATAACGTATGTATGTGTAGGAATTTCGCACTTCAAACTCGTACGAATATCTCGGTGGGTAACATGGATCAATAATCCCGTCTTCACCAAATACATAAAAGTAATCGCTGCTGCGCTGTCTAACCACCGATCCGAGCGCTCGCCGCTTCGCTTGCACCGCGAAGTCTGTGAATCGTGTAATCCCAAATTAAAACACAAGTGTGATTTTTGTAGTGCTAAATTCACGGCTCATTGTGTAAAAATTATAGGTTATACACAATTAGTGACCGCTAAGCTGTGTCGTTCATTTTCTCCTCGACGCCCACGTCTTTGAAAAGACGGAATCCACGCCTTTTCCCAAAACTCTAATTCTCGCCGAGAACACATTATTTCTAATGTGGATACAGTAATAATGATATTGTTATTAAATGTACACTGATCTGTAGGAAGGTATCAGTATATTACATTATGTCTAATGTAGATATACTAATAATGATATTGTTATTAAATGAACATTGATCTGTAGTAACGAACCAGTATATTACATTATATCGAATGTAGATACACTAATAACGATATTGTTATTAAATGTATATTACATATCTAATGCAGATATAGCAATAATGATATTGTTATTAAATGTGTATTACATATGTAATGCAGATAGATTAATAACGATATTGTTGTTAAATGTTCCTTGATCTGTAGGAAGGTATCAAGATATTACATTACATCTAATGTAGACATAGTAATAATGATGTTGTTATTTAATGTATATTACATATCTAATGCACACATAGTAATAATGATATTGTTATTAAATGGATATTACATACCTAATGTAGATATACTAATAATAATATTGATAATAAATCTATATTATATATCTAATGCAGATATAGTAATAATGATATTGTTATTAAATGTATATCACATATCTAATGTAGATATAGTAATAATGATATTTTTATTAAATGCACATTGATCTGTATTAGGGAATCAGTATATTCCATTACATCTAATGTAGATATACTAATAATGATATTGTTATAAAATGTCTATTACAAATCTAACGCAGATATGGTAATAGTGATATTGTAACTAAATGTACACTGATCTGTAGGAAGGTACCAGTATATTACATTATGTGTAATGTAGATATAGTAATAATAATATTGTTATTAAATGTACATTGATCTGTAGGAAGGTGTGAGTGTATTACATTATATCAAATGCAGATATAGTAATAATGATATTGTTACTGTTTGAGAATCCGCTCAGCGATGATGGCGCTCACGGTCGATCGATTTATCGATCGGGAGTTGCCCATCTAGGTAACGCGTGAGCAGGGGTCTTCTCGCCGGCTCGCGCGCAACGCCGCCATTATCGATCAACGATCACAGTGAAACACACGTGCAGATCAATCTTTTCGCTCTTCTACAAGTGTTCACGTGCAGATCACCAAAAGGGATCACGAAGGCAGCTCTCTGACGAACTCACGAATCCTCAGCGATTGTGCAAGCGACAGGATTCACAGGTAATGTTCATTTACAAGATAATTCATTGAACACGTGAGCCGCCAACCACGTGTCGATCACGCACGAGATCACGGGCACCATCACAGCAGCGGGCCGAATTAATAGAATTAACGACGCTGAGAAGCTCGCTGCTTGCAAATTGTAAGAGCATTGTTCATGTAACACCACGCAGGTGACAGATCAATTTAATAATCAATATGTTTCGACTCATGTAAAATCATTCTTCACGACGAATCATTGTAATTGAAACTCAGTCAGACGGTTCATTTCGCACGTGTAAAATTCAAAGCGGATCATTGTACGTTTCACCCTCAAGTGTCAGGTCATCGTGTTCACCATAATTTTTAAAAAACCGACTCAAATAAATCAATTTGTGAAACCGACCCAGCAAGTGTTAGATTATTTTCCAGCGCAATCCTTCCAGGATTTCCATCAATCTTGAACATTTGGTCCTTCGAACCGGATTGCGCCCTTGCTGGACTCGGTTTTCACAAAAATTGCTCATTGGTCATTGTTCGTCTCAAGTCTTTGTCTCGTGTTCGTAACGGTTTTCGGTGGTCGGCCATTTTCTCTTCTCTCCTCCATTCAAATTTCACTGACACTCTCGCCATCACAGGTGGCGTTCAGACGAATCACCCGCAGTCGATAAAGGAGACTACTGCTCAACGAACGCTCACCAACTCACTCACCCTTGATCAACGATGGCTCATCAAACGAAGCCCTCAGAAAAATGGAGTGAGATGGACAGCTCCAAGGAGTCGCTCGAGGTGCCGGAAAAAGGCGCATCAGGCCGCTCATCTCCCGCTCTGGCTGCGACGGAACCAGCGCGCCGAACACCGTCGCCGCATCAACATGCGACACGTGCCAGTGCACCTTCCTCTCTGCCTGTTGATCTGCAGCTCAAGGTCAAGACGCAGCAGGGACGGCTCCGCTCAATGAGGCGTCTGCTCACCAAGCTCCAAGAGAATTCGGGCCAGCTCTCAAAGGAAGAGCTCGACGACCTGAAGCAGCAGGCCGACGAGGCCGTTAAAGCATTTGGGAAAGAGCACGCTCATTTCGAGGTGGTGTGGCCCTCCTCGATGACGGATCATCCATACTTCAACGAGGAACTCCATGAGCAGATGCAGGACGCTCACTCCGCCGCTAAGTCCCTGATCGCCAAGGAGAGGGCCAGGCTCACGGCTCAACGACCGGTTCAACAGCCAGATCAACCAAACAAGACGCCAGCTCAATCCAAACTGCCGGATATAGCGCTGCCCAAATTCAATGGCAGTTATACAGACTGGCCGTCGTTCATTGATCTATTCACCTCTGTAGTGATCAACAGAGAGGACTTGGACGACGTCCAGAAATTTTACTATTTAAAGGGATGCCTGCGAGGAGAGCCGCTCAAGATTATCTCAAACTTGTCGCTCACCGGAGCATCGCTCAACTCTGCCATAGCACAGCTCAAGACACGGTATGAGAATAAGAGGCGGCTCATCCAAGCTCACTTGGATCAGCTCGCGTCGCTACCGGCAGGTCCACTCGTCATGGGCCAAGAACAGGCGAAAAGCTTGAGCACGCTCATCTCGACGGCTCTGGTGATCAGGAACGCGGTGCTCAACTTGGTGGATCAGGGAACCCTGGGCGACTGCATGCTGGTCCATCAAGTCTGCCGCAAGATGGATAGGACGACCAAAGAGAGATGGGAGTCATCACTTGGGACGGCCACGGACTTCCCAAAATTCGACTCGCTTGTCGAATTCATCACGGCGCGAGTGCGCACCTTGGAGTCCTTGGCCACCGAACAGGTGGAACTGACGGCTCAACCGAGGCAGACAGCCCAGGCAGCTCAACCTGCGCTGCAGAGACGACCGGCTCACACCGCAGTAGCTGCAGCTCCAGCTCGTCAGACAGCTCCTCGAACGGCACCCGAGAGGCCTGATTTGGAGCGACCATCGCCTTTCGAGTGCTGCGATTGTTGCGGAGGGCAACATTATATCGTTGCATGCGCACTCTTTCGGAGCATGACGCCCAAGGTGCGAGCTCAGTGCGCGGAGAACAAGCGCCTGTGCTATAACTGCTTGGGCAGGCACAGCGTCCGCTCGTGCAAATCCACGCAGAAGTGTAAGCACTGTGGCGGGCAACACCACACCATGATCCATGAAGGCGAGCCGAAAACCGCTCAAGCTCAAGCCGGCTCATCAAGATCAGCCTCCTCATCCGCTCAAACCACCGAGTAGGAACTCGGTGCAGCCGTCAAATCGTCAGATCACAAAACTCTCCTCGCAACCGCTCAAGTTCTGATCACCACCTCAACAACAGCTCACCAAATCCGCATCTTAATCGATCCAGGTTCCGAAATTTCTTTCATCTCCGAAGAACTCACCCGTCTGCTCAACCTTCGGAGCCACCGATCATCATCCATCACAATCATTGGTGTTGGTGGAACAAAATCAACTGAAACAAAGGGTGTGGTCATTGTCACACTCCAATCGATGCATTTACACCAGACTGTCTGCATCCAGGCTCACGTGCTCACAGCCGTATCGACAATCCTGCCATCGTTCTCAATGAGAACTCCGGATTGGCCTCACATCAGGAAATTGAGGTTGGCGGACAATGATTTTTTGACACCAAGACCAGTCGATTTAATCATTGGAGCGGATTTCTACGGAAGGATCATCAAGCCAAATATCATCAAGGGCTCACCAACAACACCAATTGCTCAACTTTCCATATTTGGATGGCTCGTCATTGGCTCAGTCAACGAATCACATTCAAACACTCATTATTCACATTTTGCAGTTGCTCAAGACGACCAGAGCAATCTGCAAGGGCTGCTCACCAAATTCTGGGTTCAAGAGGAGTCACCAATGGACATTCCAAGCACGCTCACTCCGGAGGAAGAAGAATGCGAATCACATTTCTGTGCGACTCACGCTCGTGATCACACAGGAAGGTACATCGTTCGCATTCCACTCAAGGCACCAGCATCGCTCTTAGGCAATTCACACAAGATTGCTCAAAGATGTCTACAAAGCACTTTACGACGACTCTCCAAGGATTCAACATACAACCAGCTCTACGTCGAGTTCATGAAAGAGTACGAAGAATTAGGACACATGGTAAAGGCTCCAGATCACCAAAGAATTTCATCAAGTGAGACTGAGAACGTTGGGCCTGGTGGGGAGATGACCTTGGCACATGATGCTTCGGCATCAGGAGGGTTGAGGGTCTCTTCTGACAGTTCAACACCTCAGACCTCTGCTCATCTTCAACCATATTATTTGCCTCACCATGGAATTCTACGTCTCGACAGCTCAACAACGAAACTCAGGGTTGTATTCAACGGATCAAAAGCTACGACATCAGGCTAATCAGTCAACGATTTAATGCATACTGGTGCTAATTTGCTCTTGAATGTTACAGATGTTCTAATTTGGCTTCGCCATTATCACCACATTTTTACCACAAACATCACAAAAATGTATCGCCAGGTAGCAGTTCACAAGGATGATTGGGATCTCCAGCGAATTCTTTGGATCGACGAAGACCACAATGTCATCCCTTACCAGCTCACCACCGTCACGTATGGTACAAAGGCGGCTCCCTTCCTGGCGACACGAGCACTCATGCAACTTGTTCACGATGAGGGTCATCGATTCCCTCTGGCAACGCCCTCGCTCACACATGGCAGATATGAGGATGATATCTTTGGAGGAGCAGACTCAATCTCGGAACTTTTGGAGGTCGCTCAACAGCTGATTGCATTGTGTAACGCGGGCGGATTTCCACTCGCAAAATGGCATGCGACTCACCCAGATCTTCTACGGGCTGTTTCGTCATCCACACAATCGTCAGCTCCCATATCATTTGACGACTGCACTACCAAATTACTCGGTATTCAATGGATGCCTCAAACAGACGCATTCGGCTTCTCATCAACTTTGACTGATCAACCAAGTAAGTGTTCAAAACGCCTCGTATTGTCCGAAGTGGCTCGGATATTTGATCCATTAGGTTTCGTCTCACCTGTAATAGTACGAGCAAAAATGCTATTACAAGAACTCTGGCTACACAAAATCAATTGGGACGACCAATTACCGTCTCAAATTGTATCACGATGGTTCATCATCAGAGAAGATCTCAAAGGTTTGGCCAAACTGACAATTCCAAGATGGTTCAACACATGGAACAATTCAACTGTAGAAATTCATGGATTCTCTGATGCTTCTCAACTTGCCATGGCAGCAGTGACTTACATCACTGTCAGCTCTCCGTCCAACGACTCAATGACGTCACTTGTCTGCTCTAAGACAAAAGTTGCACCACTGAAGAGGCTCACGATACCCAGATTGGAGTTGTCGGCCGCACTCCTACTGGCAAAACTCACAAAATATGTTCAATCAACGCTCAAGGTGAAGATCAATGTAACGCACCTGTGGACGGACTCTCAAGTTTCGCTCATATGGATCAAATCGCAAGCATCACGTTGGACGGATTATGTTCGGAACAGAGTCATTCAGATCCAAGAACTCACTCCAGATGCGCATTGGAGGCATGTTCCAGGTACTTCTAATCCAGCTGACTGTGCTTGCCGAGGCATTTCGACAGATCAACTCCAACGATTAGAGCTTTGGTGGAAAGGTCCTCCATGGATGGCTCGAAATCAAGATCATTGGCCAGAGCAAAAGGAATTCTCAACTTTAACCAGCGAGCTCGAAGTGAGACCCAATGTCTCAGTCTTTGCTTCAGCTCAAAAGCTAAGTTATCATTGGGATCTCATTTACAAATATTCATCTCTTATTAAGCTATATAGATTGACTGCACTTTCTTTCAGGTTTGCCTCACGGCTTAAGAGAAAGCTCGAAACTCCTCCTGTGATTATCATACCATCCTGCGACGTGGAGAAGGCGCAGCTCTTTTGGATTCAAGCGACTCAACACTTGTATTTTACCAGCGAAATCAAGACGCTCAACTCAGGCTCAACTCTGCCTGCAACTCACCCCTTTAGTCGCCTCACCGCCTTCATCGATTCACAGGGAACAATACGAGTAGGTGGAAGACTCACAAACACAGCGCTCAGCAGGGATGAAAAACATCCAGCGATCCTCCCGCGGGACGCTCACCTGTCGAAGATCATCATTGAAGATGCTCACAAGCGAACATTTCACGGAGGAACGCAGCTCACGCTCGCATACATTCGACAACGGTACTGGATCATCGGTGGCAGAGCTCCTGTAAAATCTCACATTTTGAGATGTGTCGTGTGTGCTCGTCAGAGGGGGATTCGTGCTCGTCAGATGATGGGTCAATTACCTCTCTGTCGAGTCACACCATCACGACCATTCGCTCACACCGGTGTCGATTATGCAGGACCGATCACAATGAAAAATTCAAAGGGGAGAGGCTCGAAAACGATCAAAGGATGGATCTGCGTGTTCGTATGTTTCTCCTCATCAGCTGTTCACCTCGAGGTTGTCAGCGATTACTCAACCGAGGGATTTCTGGCAGCCTACAGAAGATTCTCATCACGAAGAGGGATCGCTCACAAGTTGTACTCTGACTGTGGTACAAATTTCATTGGAGCACAGCCAGAGCTCAAACGCCTGTTCACGTCAAGTTCACAGGAGCACCGACAGATCGCATCGATTCTGTCAGCTGACAGCACTCAATGGATGTTCAACCCACCAGCTGCTCCTCACATGGGAGGAAAATGGGAAGCTGTGGTGAAATCAATCAAGTACCACCTCAGAAGAACAATTGGTGAGCTCTTACTAACATTCGAAGAGTTTTCCACTCTCCTCACACAGATCGAAGCGGTGCTCAACTCAAGACCATTGGAGCCGCTCAGTGACGATCCCGACGACATCTCTGCGCTCACCCCAGGACACTTCCTCATCGGTTCAGCGCTCAACACGATACCAGAACCATCACTGCTCGACGTCTCACCAGGTAGATTGTCGAAATGGCAACTGATCCAGCAGAGGGTTCAACACTTCTGGTCTCAGTGGTCTCGACACTACCTGCAGAGACTTCAATCAATCTCAAAGTGGCATCATCCATCGAACGACATCAAGACAGGCTCGTTGGTGCTGCTGACGAACGAGCATCTTCCACCAAGCAAGTGGCCATTCGCAAGAGTGACCGAAGTTCACCCCGGCAAGGATGCCCTCACCAGGGTTGCAACCTTGAAGACTGCAACCACGACTCTCGTCCGACCGATCACCAAGCTTGTCATCCTGCCTGTTCACCATCAAGCTGAACTCACCTCTGCAGAAACATCATCAACGAGTTGCTGATGGCGGGCGGAAATGTTTGAGAATCCGCTCAGCCATGATGGCGCACACGATCGATCGATTTATCGATCGGGAGTTGCCCATCTAGGTAACGCGTGAGCAGGAGTCTTCTCGCCGGCTCGCGCGCAACGCCGCCATTATCGATCAACGATCACAGTGAACCACACGTGCAGATCAATCTTTTCGCTCTTCTACAAGTGTTCACGTGCAGATCACCAAAATGGATCACGAAAGCAGCTCTCTGACGAACTCACGAATCCTCAGCGATTGTGCAAGCGACAGGATTCACAGGTAATGTTCATTTACAAGATGATTCATTGAACACGTGAGCCGCCAACCACATGTCGATCACGCACGAGATCATGGGCACCATCACAGCAGCGGGCCGAATTAATAGAATTAACGGCGCTGAGAAGCTCGCTGCTTGCAAATTGTAAGAGCATTGTTCATGTAACCCCACGCAGGTGACAGATCAATTTAATAATCAATATGTTTCGACTCATGTAAAATCATTCTTCACGACGAATCATTGTAATTGAAACTCAGTCAGACGGTTCATTTCTCACGTGTAAAATTCAAAGCGGATCATTGTACGTTTCACCCTCAAGTGTCAGATCATCGTGTTCACCATAATTTTTAAAAAACCGACTCAAATAAACCTATTTGTGAAACCGACCCAGCAAGTGTTAGATTATTTTCCAGCGCAATCCTTCCAGGATTTCCATCAATCCTGAACAGTTACTAAATGTACGTTGATCTGTAGGAAGGTATCTGAATATTACATTATATCTAATGTAGATATAGTAATAATGATGTTGTTATTTAATGTATATTACATATCTAATGCACATATAGTAATAACGATACTGTTATTACATGTACATTGATCTGTATGAAGGAATCAGTATATTACATTATTTCTAATGTAGATGTAGTAATAATGATTTTGTTATTAAATGAATATTACATATCTAATGCAGATACAGTAATAATGACACTGTTATTTAATGTATATTACACATCTAACGCAGATATAGTAATAATTGTATTGATACTAAATGTACATTGATCTATAGGAAGGTATCTGTATATTACATTACGTCTGATGCAGATATACTAATAATGATATTGTTATTAAATGTACATTGATCTGTATGAAGTAATCAGTATATTACATTATTTCTAACGTAGATATAGTAATAATGACATTCTTATCTTTATATATATATATATTTCTTCTGTGGGTGTGTATGTGACTGAACTCCTCCTAAACATTTTTTGATCAGATGTGCAGTTTTCGAGATATATCGAGATATTTAAAAGTTCCAAAGCCGTACCAACATTATAAGCAAGAAGAAACACTGTCCCCCCTTTCTTTGAGGTAACTCTGCACTATTCCAAGCTGTATTCACTATTCCGAGCTGTAAATGCCACTTCCAGCGCAGCTGTGCAGGAGAAGAACAAGAAGAAGAAATATCTCGGAATATGAGCGTGACGCCCCTTTCCTTGAGGTACATCTGCAAATATCTCGGAAACAGCGCGAGCTATGGCAAAATGTTAAGAGACCTTGTTTGTAGGAAATTAAATTTCCTATTATCTATGTCCTATGACGTTTTTTGATCAGATGCGTAGTTTTCGAGATATATCGAGATATTTAAAAGTTCCGAATGCGCACCAACATTATAAAGACAAATATCTCGGAAACGGTGCGAGCTCCGGCAAAATGTTAAGAGACCTTTGTAGGAAATCAAATTTCCTACTATTTTTGTTCTATGACATTTTTATCCGACTTCGAAAAGGAGGAGGATACTCAATTCGATGAGTATATTTTTTTTTTTTTATGGCTTTGTTTACCGATTACTCCGAGATGGATGGACCAATCGGAACGAAACCTTTTGCATCTTGTAGGATGTGTCTTCCGATTGGTCCCGTTCAAAAAACATTTTGCATTTTTTCATTCCGAACGCTTTTTATTGCAAAAAAACGTGCTATTTCATGTACGTGCGGTGTACGTTCGCCGATTACTCAGAGAGGGATGGACCAATCGGAATGAAACTTTTTGCGTCTTGTACAGTACAACTCCCCATTGGTCCCGTAAAATAAATATTTTGCATTTTTTTATTCCTAACGACTTTTTTTTCTAAATGTGCGTTCGCTGATTACTCCGAGACGGATGGACCAATCGGAATGAAATCTTTTGCCACTTGTAGGATATGTCTTCCGATTGGTCCCGTTATAAACACATTTCGCATTTTTTTATTTCGAACGGTTTTCATTATTGCAAAATACGTTCTGGTTCAAGGAATGCACCGATTGCGATGAAAGTTTTCATATTTCGTAGATCATGCCGCGATGATCCGATTTCCCAAAATTTATGTAACTTCTTATTGTTAATAACTATTGTTATTATAATAAAAGGCCTATTCTTTAGGGTTACCCTCCAAGGAATATACCGATCGCGATTTTTCAAACTTGTCCCTGCAAGTAAACTTCGAATACTGCTCGTTCCACTAAAAAGTGTGAAATAAAATAATTTTTAACAAAAAAAAATCCGACTTCAAAATGCACTAAAAAGTATAAAATAATTTCCATTTCATTTATACCTGTATTCCACAGCTATTGATACAATCTACTTAATCATTAAATAGGATACTAAATATATTTCAAAGTTTTCGGAGGCGGCGCAAAATTAAAAACTTTTCCTCTACTAGGAAGATCCTAGTTCAGGTGTCGGCAACCAGTGACAAATGACCCATTTGATAATTTCAAGTAAACAATATTCAATGGGAATCAATATACCCATTACGAATTAACTATACTGCAGTTCACGAGTGACCGCACTTAACTCGCGCAGCTAGTGACCTACTGAGGTCTAAGGAGATTTTTAATAGTGCGTGTGATTCCCCTTTACAGCTTGCTTCTTACCTTGCGTTCACATCATTTTTTTCCGGAAAATAATAGAATTTTCATTGCATCGTGAAACTTTACAATATCATCACCTGTTTTTAGTTATCGTACTTCATATATTTCTGCCCACCATTTATATGATCGCAAAGTATAATAAGAAGCAAGCTGGAGAGGGGAATAACACACGTCATTAAAAATCTCTCCAGACCTAGTGAGCGGCGCGAGTTAAGTATGGTCTCTTGTGAACTGCAGTATAGTGCATGTCCATCAGGAGTGCTGATAATTTCTCATACAATCGTTACAATTACAAATGTTTTCAACCGGACCTATGATTTTTCTCTTACGACTTATTAATTACCAAGTTTGCCATACCACAATCAAATCATTATTGGCAGCACCGCTTGTTCGGGTATTTTAAATTTTGCGCCGCCTCCGAAAACATTGAAATATATTTAGTATCCTATTTAATGATTAAGTAGATTGTATTAATATCTGTGGAATACAGATATAAATGAAATGGAAATTATTTTATACTTTTTAGTGCATTTTGAAGTCGGATTTTTTATTTGTTAAAAATTATTTTAATTGATCAGATGCGCAGTTTTCGAGATATATCGCGATATTTAAAAGTTCCAACGCCGTACCAACCTTATAAGGATGAAGAAACACTGTGGCCCCTTTCTTTGAGGTAACTCTGCACTACTCTAGGCTGTATTCACTATTCCGAGCTGTAAATGCCATTTCCAGCGCAGATGTGCGGCAGAAGAACTAGAAGAAGAAGAAATATCTCGGAATATGTGCGTGACGCCCCTTTCCTTGAGGAAAATCTGCAAATATCTCGGAAACGGTGCGAGCTATGGCAAAATATTAAGCGACGTTTTTTATAGGAAATTAAATTTCCTACTATTTATGTCCTATGACATTTTTTGATCAGATGCGTAGTTTTCGCGATATATCGAGATATTTAAAAGATCCGAAGCCGCACCAACATTATAAGGATGAGGAAACACTGTGGCCACTTTCTTTGAGGTAACTCTGCACTATTCTAAGCTGTATTCACTATTCCCAGCTGTGAATGCCACTTTCAGCGCAGCTGTGCAGAAGAAGAA
The DNA here is from genome assembly GCF_907164935.1 of Osmia bicornis bicornis. Lineage (NCBI taxonomy): Eukaryota > Metazoa > Arthropoda > Insecta > Hymenoptera > Megachilidae > Osmia > Osmia bicornis. Next base: position 20,507 of record NW_025791119.1, read on the forward strand.
CAAGATGACGAAGAAATATCTCGGAATATGTGCGTGACGCCCCTTTCCTTGAGGTAAATCTGCAAATATCTCGGAAACGGTGCGAGCTATGGCAAAATGTAAAGAGACCTCTTTGCAGGATATTAAATTTCGTACTATTTTTGTTCTATGACATTTTTTGATCAGGTGCGTAGTTATCGGGTCATAGATCATAAATAGTAGGAAATTTAATTTCCTACACAAAAGGTCTTTAAACATTTTGCCATAGCTCGCACCGTTTCCGAGATATTTGCAGATTTACCCCAAGGAAAGGGGCGTCACGCACATATTCCGAGATATTTCTTCTTCTTCTCGTTCTTCTTCTGCACAGCTGCGCTGGAAGTGGCATTTACAGCTGGAAATAGTGAATGCAACTTGGAATAGTGCAGAGTTACCTCAAAGAAAGGGGGGACAGTGTTTCTTCTTGCTTATAATGTTGGTACGGCTTTGGAACTTTTAAATATCTCGATATATCTCGAAAACTGAGCATCTGATCAAAAAATGTTTAGGAGGAGTTCAGTCACATACACACGCACAGAAGAAATATATATATAAAGATAAGAATGTCATTATTACTATATCTACGTTAGAAATAATGTAATATACTGATTACTTCATACAGATCAATGTACATTTAATAACAATATCATTATTAGTATATCTGCATCAAACGTAATGTGATATACAGATACCTTCCTACAGATCAATGTACATTTAGTAACAATATCATTATTACTATATCTGCATTAGATGTGTAATATACATTAAATAACAATATCATTATTACTATGTCTTCATCAGATATAATGTAATATCTTGACGCCTTCCTACAGATCAATGTACATTTAATAACAATATAATTATTACTATATCTGCGTTAGATATGTAATATACATTTAATAACAATATCACTGCTACTATATCTTGATTAGATATAATGTAATATACTGATTCGCTCCTACAGATCAATGTACATTTAATAACAATATCACTATTACTATATCCACAATAGATACAATGTAATATACTGATACCTTCCTACAGATCAATGCACATTTGGTAATAATGTCATTATTACTATATCTGCATTAGATATGTAATATACACTTAACAACAATATCATTATTACTATATCTACATTAGAAATAATGTAATATACTGATTCCTGCATACAGATCTATGTAGATTTAATAACAATATCATTATTACTATATGTGCATTAGATATGTAATATACATTAAATAACAATATCATTATTACTGTATCTGCATTAGATATGTAATATACATTTGTAACGACCCGGAATGGGTACGTCACTGCACCGACTTGTCGGGAGAGCGGTTCCCTTAGAAGGCGACTCGTAATCAATGTGTTAGGGATTATAGGTTCGTGTGGTTTGCGGTTAAGGAGTGAAATCCAAACACCAATGTGCGAGAACTAATGTAAATTTGTTTATTCAAGAATAAGAGGTAAGTGAATATTAAATTGAAATATAATATACAACAAAATCGCTAGTATCACAATAAGTACGGCTAGAAATAGGAATACAATAAGAAATTATAATTCGTTCGCCCTAGATTGGGAATACAATAAGAAATATGTAATTAGTAGTTAATATATGTAAATAGAAATTAATGATTAGTAATTAGTAATAAATTGTAATAATTATCGATAATAATTGATAGCGCTGACGCGAACGTGGCTTAGTCTTCTATTACAGTCAATACTCTGCTTAATTTTCATTAATGACTATGGAAACTAAATTCCAGAGGTTTGTGCAAAACTATTGGAATCAAGTTAACCTTTCCTATAGGTCGCAATCGGTTTCTGGTAATACCAGAGCTGTGTTAGACGCAGGCCGTCTCAAGGAGCTCGGCTCCTCGCTAGCTCTTTACACTTGGGTGTTGGCTTAGCGTAACACCTGTATAACACGTTGCGTACCGTGGATAGGAGGTCCACTGATCCGTAGTACTGCACGCCACCAATGGAAGAGAAGGATGAAGCTACTACTCGCGCTCTATTGCTGCCTAAACAGCTCAGCGCAAGCTTTTCTCTACTGTTCAGAGTATTGTCTGTTCCTGACCGTGGTCAGAGAAGATCTGCGTTGAAACCGTCTGGAACGCCTCTATTTATACTCAGATTTTGCTGAGTCGGCACTTTTTTTCCACATAGAGTTTCTTGGGGTAGCTGGGTTTTTCCCCATCACGTGGTGGTCCAGCATCCCCGCTCTAGAATTTCACCCCACCGTATGTTTATTGGGGTTGCGCTGGCGCATGCGCGGTCAGACATCGACAATTTATCGATAAACTGTTTTACCGTCTGACTTATCGACTGAACTTTTATCGACGAATTTAACAAACTCAGTTATCGGCGAAAATGAAAATATTTATTACAAAAATTTTATACACATTAAACTAAATATTAACAATAAAAATTAAATAAAATACTTTGTATGAAATATAAAAATTAGTTATAATAAAGAAATGAAATCAAAAAGATATTGTGTTTGTTATCGGGTCGTTACACACTTAATAACAACATCATTATTACTATATCTACATTAGATATAATGTAATATACTGATACCTTCCTACAGATCTATGTACATTTAATAACAACATCATTATTACTATATCTGCATTAGATATGTAATATATATTTAATAACAGTATCATTATTACTATATCTGCGTTAGATATGTAATATACATTTAATCACAATATGATTCTTAGTATATCTACACTAGATATAATGTAATATACTGATTCGTTACCAGAGATCAGTGTTCATTTAATAACAATATCATAATTACTATATCCACATTAGATATAATGTAATATACTGGCACCTTCCTACAGATCAATGTACATTTAGTAATAATATCATTATTAGTATATCTGCATTCGATATGTAATATACATTTAATAACAATATCATTATTACTATATCTGCATTAGAAATAAAGTAATACACTCATACCTTCCTACAGATCAGTGTACATTTAATAACAATATCATTATTACTATGTCCACATTAGAAATAATGTATTCTCGGCGAGAATTAGAGTTTTCGGAAAAGGCGTGGATTCCGTCTTTTCAAAGACGTGGGCGTCGAAGAGAAGATGAACGACACAGCTTAGCGGTCACTAATTGTGTATAACTTATAATTTTTACACAATGAGTCGTGAATTAAGCACTACAAAAATCCCACTTGTGTTTTAATTTGGGATTACACAATTCACAGACTTCGCGGTGCAAGGCACTGAATTGGGATTAAAAATGCTCTAAACTCGAGTAACGATAAAGCGCTTGGTCGTTGCTGTCGCTTGATAATCGCTCTCTGAATTGCTTTCGCATTAATGCCGTAACGGTTCGAATTTAGGAGTTTTAATATTGGCGAGCGCTCGGACCGGTGGTTAGACAGCGCAACAGCGATGACTTTTATGTATTTGGTGAAGACGGGATTATCGATCCATGTTACCGACCGAGATATTCGTACGAGTTTGATTTGCGAAATTCGTATACGTACACACGTTATAAAGATGCAGAAACACCGTGGCCCCTTTCTTTCAGGTAACTTTGCACTATTCTGAGCTGTATTCACTATTCTAAGCTGTAAATGCCACTTCCAGCGCAGATGTACAGAAGGAGAACAAGAAGAAGAAGAAATATCTCGGATTATGTGCGTGTCGCCCCTTTCCTTGAGGTAAATCTGCAAATACCTCGGAAACAGTGTGAGCTATGGCAAAATCGTTACAGACCTTTTTTGTAGGAAATTAAATTTCCTACTATCTACGTTCTATGACATTTTTTGATCAGATGCGTAGTTTTGGAGCTATGGGTCCAAAAAACGCAGAATTTCGCTGCGAATCGTTTCCAATTTACGAAAATTATCCTTAAATAATGTCCAATGTTTATAATTAACACCCCGAACACCGGAAACACGACGTCGAAATGCCGCGTAACACGCACATCACGTTTTCGTTATTTAACAATAAATTAACACAATATTTAATCAAAAAACGACACAATAGCACTTCCGAACACATAATAAAAATGATTTTACCAAAAAAGGCGAATAACTAAGCCGCTATCCACCGCGTTGAAAATCTAACCACGGAGCGACCACGAAACACGTCCGCTCTCCTCGACGCGTCGAGCGGGAATCCAACCTTTTTTTTTTTCGTGGGGAAATCTTACATGAGACCGCCCGCCACCCGTGGAGGAGAGCAGCGGGGGAGTGTCAGATTCTTACTGACTAAAACCCCGCGGCGACCTCCTCTGGCGTATGCCAAAGGCTCCGGGACCTGATTACTATAACTCCGGAGCCTCCCCCGCCGTGCGCAGAAAGCGCCCCTCACCGTGGGAGTAACAACTTCCACAGTCGGCACCAGAGGTCGCACCCGGTGCCGGCTCCCTCGCGGGGGAACTGCATGCAATGGCGGCCGGGTCCCCCAGCCCGTGCCGCCTGCAGTCCCCGCGCATCGATCTCCTCACATGCTACGGGGAGGAGCGACCCGGCTTCCGGTGCCGGCTACACACCGGTTCCGCGTGCAATGGCGCCCACACAGGGCGCCTGCGGCCCGCCGAGTCGTCCCCCTGTGGGCTGCGGTGAGTCCACCCTCCAGGGGGACTCCCTCGGCTACGCTGCACCCCCCTGAGGGGGCCAGCGCCACTCCCAGCGTGGGAGCGAGACGTTACTCTCCGCCCGGAGCCACCGGGCCCCCCAGTGGCGGTCGGAGAGGAGCCCCCGATTGAGAACGGGGTCCCCACCCGCCCGCCCCGATTGAGAACGGGGTCCCCACCCGCCCGCCCCGGGTCCGACCGGGGTCCGGGCTCATTTCGTCCGGGGCGGGAGGGTACACCGCGACCCCTCCCACCCCCACAAGAAACACCCCCCGTAAAATCTCCCCAGCAGGCGGGAGGGCACGCGGGCCCTACCGCTACACTACCCTGTCCCGCATCCGCCGCGCCGGGGCGGCAAATAGCGAATGCCGCCATCGTCCCCCCCCCGCACACCTTATGGCGGCGGATCCCTGCGACGTCGTCGCGTCCCACGTCCGCGACCTCTCCGAACGGGATCGTACCTTTCACGATCCCGCTCGGACCTCTCCTTGGGGGCCATGACCTCCTCGCAGAAGGTGGTCACGGCCCTCCATTCTGTCTCGCCGGCAAGCATCTGTGTCACAACGCCTGCCGGCGAGAGATCCTCCCCTATTTCTGCCGTCAGGGCGTGGCGGGCCACCGCAAACACCGGGTACTCCGCCAGCGTGTGCTGTGCGGCGTCCGGCGCCGCCCCGCTGAGCCAACAGTGGGGGGTCCATTCCCTGTTCCTCCGGCACAGGAACTCCCCGAACACCCCGTGTCCGGAGAGCACCTGCGTGAGCCGGAACGACAGGGCGCCGTGGCCGCGTGGCCGCGATCCCGCCGCTCCGATATCATCGGCAGGACCGCCCCGGCGGCGCAGGTTCGGGCGGCAGCCCCCTCTGTTAGGGATCTCTGCCACCTTTCCGCCGCGATCAGTCGGGCCTGGCTCCGGTGTTCCTCGACCGTCGGCCCCGGCGGGTCCTCCCCGGCCTGGCGGAGCGCTCGCGAACACCAGTATGTGCTGGATTCGACCTCCGCCTGGTACCGGAGTGGGATGAGACCCACCAGGACCATCGCCTCCTCGCAGTAGCCCCGCACGATCCTTATGGCCAACCGGCGCTCCACTCGCCGCAGCAGAGTGCAGCTGTGCCTGCTGACCGCCAGGTCGCCGACCAATATCGGAGCCCCGTAAAGGGCTATGAACCGGACGATTCCCACGTATAGGCGGCGAACCCTCACTCCCGGCCCCCCGAGGTTGGGCAACAGGCGGCCAAGATTGGTCGTCACCTGTTCCAACCGGGGATCCAGGCGGTCGAAGTGAACATCGAATCGCCAGTGGCTGTCGAGATACAGACCGAGGTATCGAAGACCCCGGCCGATCACGATCTAGCACCCGTCGACCTCGAACCAGAGCTGGGCCGGAGGGGCTACCCCACGCCGAGGCTCGAAGAACCACATGGCCTCGATCTTGTGAGGAGCCAGAGCCAGACCCAGCGCCCGGATCGCTGTTCGCACGATGGCGACCCCCACCTCGGCACGGCGGCAGGTCCTCAACTAGTCCCGTCTGGTGGCCAGCAGGTAGTAGTCATTTGCGAATACCGTGACCCACACCCCGGGCGGGAGGATCACCCGCCGCGCCGCGTTGTACCCCACGTTCCATAAGGGGGAGCCCAGTTTAGACCCCTGGGGCACTGCGCAGTCGACCGCCCTCCAGTGCAGAGTACCGTCCCGGCCCGTGTACAGTATCCACCTGACATCCAGGAAGGCCCCGATGATCCTCTGCAGATACGGTGGGACGTTGTGGTGACCCAGCGCCCCCGTATCGTCCCATGGGGCAGGGTGTTGAACGCGTTTGTAACGTCCAAGGAAACGCCCAGCGCCACTCCACCGCGGGACGTGGCCGACTCGGCGAAGATGCGCACCCGCTGGATAGCGTCGATGGTGCTGCGACCCTCTGGATGTCGGCCAGATCGGAGCCAACGCTCGACAGGTGGTGGACGAGGCGGTTCGCGATGACACCCTCGAAGAGCTTTCCCACCTCGTCCAATCGCACAATGGACCGGTACGCAGAGGGAGAATCTGCGGGCCGTCCGTCCTGTTTTGAATCTCCGAATTTTCCGTCGAAACGGTCGAGGAATTGAGACGAGCTTCCGAAAAACGCTGCTCGTTGGAGCGTGAAAAAAACTTCGACGCGATCGCGGATCGGTATTTAATCCGTTTTTCGGGGAATCCCTTTAAACGATGCACAGAAGGATCGTAGACGGTTTTAATCCACAACGGAATTCGGTGAAGAAGCGTTTCGTAATAAGCCCGTGTTTACTTTTGTCACAATGCCGACTAAGAGAGAGAGCGAGGATTCCCGGAATCGACATATTTATATCTTTCGCCGTCTCGCCTCGCCCCCCTACAGGTGCCGAGCTACTCGATCCACCCGGGGGAACCTGTGAGGGGAAGGACGAGTGGCGGGGAACCGCGAACCTCGCTCGCCCGTCGGATATGATTTATTTTATAAATGATTAATAATAGATACACACAAATATGTACAGTTAATAGAATAAAATAATTAGTTTTAGTATAATGTAAATTTAAACGACAATAATGTAGAAGAAAATATAATTAATAAACGAGCAAATCTCAAACACGTCCTTTCGGAGGAGGACCAGCCGCCCCTCCTTCCACATCGAGAGGAACACACCCTGCGCCAAAGCGGCGCTGAAGAGGCGGCACAGCCTCGGAACTAGGATGCCGGACGCGATGATCCAGGCGCGGCCGGGGATGCCGTCCGGGCCCGGGGCGGTGTCCTAGGCCCCGAGCCTTCTGACGGCATCGTCCAGCTCCTCCTCTGTGACCCCCAAAGTCGGCGGACCAGGCGACGGGCTCCGCCGGCCATTGCTGGTGGCGCGGGTGCGACGTTCCCCCGGAACGGGGGAAAAGGGTGTCTATTACCCGCGTCAGCAGCTGGGGGTTCAGGCTCTCCGAGACCGGGGGCGCCCATGCGCGGAGCTTGCCCATGACCATCCGGTAAGGGCGCACCCACGGGTCCTCGTCCAGAGAGCCCTGGAGCTCCTCCCACTCCAGGGATTTCGTGTCCCTGATGGCCTGCCTTGGGGCTACCACGAAGAACTGGTATGTGCCCCTCAGCAGATCCTCCCTCGCCGGGTCGCGAACTCGAGCTCTTCGGGCGCGCTGTCACTGGCACCGGGCGTGCTGACACTCGGATCAGAGATCCGCAATGTCGCCCGACCACCAGTACACTGCCCTCCGGGGGGGCAGGCGCGGGGCCCGGGGCATGGCAGTGTCGCGTATTGCGGTCATCGCCTCCTGGAACCACTTGGCCTCCCCCTCAACGTCCACGACCGGCCCGGCCGGAAGAGCTGGCCAGGCCACGGCAAGGGCTGCGGCCATCAGCATGTCCTTGTCCAGCTTCCTCAGCACCCAGCGACGCAGTGGCGGGTCACGCGCCGGCCGGGGGTGGCGGGGAGTGAGTAGCCAAAAGTGATGTATAGATGGTCACTCAGCGTCTCCCTCGCCGCCACCCTCCAATTTTGCACCATGCGCCCGGCCACAGGGGACGCCCAGCCCAGATCCACAATGGATTCCCCCTGAGCCCGAACGCAGGTGCTGGCGGAGCCCCTGTTCAGGAGCAGGAGCTCCGCGCCAGCCGCCCTGAGCAGTACCGCCCCTCCTCTCGCGTCGGTCCTCGGGGACCCCCAGGCTTTGGCCTTGGAGTTGAAATCCCCGAGGACCAACGTCGGCCGGGTGCGGGAGCTAACCACAACGCTCCCCACCCGGTCCAGGAACTCCTCGAACCGCTCCAGGGACCAGCTGGGCGGCGCGTACTCGCCCACCACTGCTGCGCCCCCCGAGTCAACGGCCGCGAAACCCCGCCCCCGTGCTAAGACATCGGCGGGCGGGGGGACGTGCCGACCCGCCAGGACGATGGCGACGGCGCCCGCCGCGTCGCCGAACCAGTTGGGTCGGTCCAGTACGCGGTACGGCTCCGGCACCACCGCAACCTCAATCTGCCACTCGGCCAGGGTTTGTAGCAAAAGGTCCTACGTCCCGGCCGAGTGGTTGATGTTGGCCTGCAGGAAAGGACCCTTAGACCCCATTACGCGCCGGCTCCACCGCTGCCTCCACAGCTGCTGCTGCGTTGCTGGGGCCCGCTACCCAAGTGGGCGATGCAGCCGGGGACTGCTTCGCGCTCGTCTTTTTGGCGGACTTCTTCCTCCCTTTCTTCGGGGAGACCGACGGGCATCCTCTGGTCCCCATCCTGTGCCCCGCGGGCCGCCCTGAATCGGTGCACAGGGGGCATCGCGGCGGGGCCGTACAGCCACTGGCTCGATGGTCCAGATCGTCGCAGTTGAAGCAGCGAACCGAACGATCGACCCCGCAGGGACACCGCTCCTTGACATGTCCAGTCTCCAGGCAGCGGTAGCACTGGAGGGGGCGAGCCGCCAGGGCCTCGACCCGTGCTGAGGACCAGCCAACCCTCAGCCTCCGCGCGTCGACGACCTTGTTGGCTGCGGTGAGGGGGCACCTCACCCAGACCCTCCCCAGGCCACGGGGTGGGGCGCGAATCTCCCCCACCTTGACCTCGTCCACGGTGCAGGCTCCTCCGGCTGCCACCGCCGCTGCTACCTCCTCCTGGGTGACCGAACCGTCCAGCCGGATGAGGCGGATCTCGCCCATCTTGACTGGGCACGCGTTAAGGCTGGGCAGGCCGAGAAGGCGGCTAGCCAGGGCTGCCGCCTTTGCCGCCCTCTCCGTCCCGGCGATCTCCAGGACGGGACCGCCGGTGGCCGCGCGCCTGGGCCGGAGTTCGGTGATGCCGATCTCCGCGAGGTCGACCTCCTGCCTGGCCCTGATCGTGGCCTCACAGCAGGTGGCCTTCGCCCCGGGCGCGACCGTTAGCGTGACCGCCGAGGTTTTGGGGGGGCGGGCGAGGCGGGACTTCTTTGTGGCCTCGTTACTCGCCTTGCCCCCCGCGGTTCACTCCTTTCGAGCGGCCGGGGGATTTGTCGTCCCGGCCGTCGTCCTCCTCCCCGTCTTCTTCGCCGGCGGTGGAGGGGGTCCATCTCCACACCCTTATTCTTCGCCGCCTCTGTCTTCTTGGCTTTGCGGCCTATCACCTTGGACCACGCCTCGGACTCCTGGCGGTGGTCCTCCTGGATTTTTGCCATCCTGTCGGCAACGAACGAGCCGGAAGTGGCCGTAGGGCGGGTAGGCGCGCGAGTCCCAGCCGCCCCCGAACCCTTTTTCTGGGCCTGCGGAGTTCCCCCGGATGTCGTGGGATCCCCGCGCTGTTGCCTCTGCCCCTTCCCCTGCCGTCCAGAGGTGGCATCTCTTGGTGGCATCTCTCTTGGTGGCCGAGCCCGCTCCCCGACGAGCTCCCGCCGGAGGTCGGCCGCGCTCCGTGCGACGAGGGCAGCGATGCCATCCATGAGCGCGGCCGTCCCCGACGCCCCGACCCCCCCCTTGGCGGCCGGGGCCTCGTGCTCGGTGGGGTCGTCTACGGCCCGCCCCCCTGCGGTCGCGGCAGGCGACGGTGAACGCACCGGGGTGGGGTCCTCCGTCTCCTCCAACGTGGTAGCCCTACGACAGCTCCTCCTCGGCCGGGCCTCCTGCTCCAGCGGGGACGCCGGCCGCGACGCCTTCCTGGTGTCAGGGGCGGCCGGGGCTTCTACCGCCGGGGGCCTCTCGCGCCGAGCCTCCAGCTCCCGCCGCAGCGTCGCAATCTCCTCCCCTTGTGACGCTATTTTGTCGTCGCGGAGCTGTAATTGGGCCCTGAGCTCCTCCGTTTCGTGGTCGTCGCGGTGCCGCGCGACCCTCAGCCCCAGCTCGTTTACGACAGCCTCCACGTCGCGGGATGCCTCCCTGAAGGCACGGACACACGTGCCCTTCAGGTTTCTGGAGCACCCCGCGACCTTGCCGACCTTTACGGCGCGCGCCACAAGGTCTGGGGAGGGGAGTTCGCGCACCTCCCGCGCAATTTCCTCCGCCTCCCTCAACTTCGGGGCCGCGCCGACGTCCAGTAGCTCCCTAGTTGCCTGGAGCTCCATTTCCTCCCGCTGTAGGCGCACGAATTCTTCTTTCTTCGCGGCAAGGACCACGTCTCCTCATCCCTCGCCGACCTTCCCGTGCCAGGTTCCCTTGCCTGGTTTGTCATCGTTTCGTCCCGTCCTGCGTTCTGTTTTTGGTTTGTAGAATTTTCCATGTTCGTCCCACGAGTAGGTCGGATCCTAGGTCCGCCCAGGCAGAGCCGCCTTACCTGGGTAAGGCAGATACACCCGGGGGGTCGCCAGATACACCGGGGTTGGTCGCTAGCGACTGGTGCACCCACCAGCCACCACTGGTGCTAACTCCAGGGGCACCCTCCTCACCGCGTGCCACAGCTTGGGGCTAGGGATTTTTGAAGAGATTGTCATCCTCGCAGGCCGGCCGGTTAAGGCAAGCGTCCCGTTCCAGCGAAACGTGACCACTGGATTACGGTATAATTGCTAGGGCACTCCGGGTTCGCTACCTGCACCAGACTGCCACGCAGCCTGGCCCCTGGAGAACTCAACGATGCCGCTGCAATCTTCATCGCCTCTCAGCACTGGACCTTACCGGCATGGTAGTACCTTCCAGAGTCCAAAGGCCGTACCCCAAGGACCCCGCCGGCATCGCCCCAAGTCCTCATTGAGGACATTCCAGCGGCAGCGATCGTCCCCCTTTCAGTCGCCTTGTACGACAGGCAGGGGTTACCGAGTCTGTATTCTATCCCCCAGTCACAGGGGAGGTTTTCATGGGCTTTCCTTCCCTTGGTGTCTGGTCCGCGGGAGCTATCGCTCCTACCCTCCATGCGCTCCGAAAAGTGCATGGCGAGCATTCCCCTATCCGCCACGCGCCACGTCGGGGCATCACCTCCCCGCCTATTCTGGATAACCAGGTAGGTACGTGGAGCGGGAATCCAACCTAACCTAACCTTTTTTTTTTTTACGTGGCGGAAATCTTCGAAAGACGCCCCCAGCCCCCCTGGGAAGGAGCCGAGGGCAGTGCCGGATTTTTACCGGCTAAAACCCCCACGGTGGCCTACGCTCTGTGTTGGGGCGGGCCCCGGAACCTCTGACGAACAGCACCGGGGCCCAAACACCCATGGCGCGTTGACGCCGCCTTGCTCGGGGGAGGGTCTAGGTTTGGCCCTCCCCCTACGTGCCAAACTCCGCCGCCATCGAGGGCTACACCCGATGGCGGCACACCTCGGGCCGCGTGCAATGGGGACCGAGGCTCCAGCTCCGGCCCCACCCGGCCCTGCGGCCCCGCATAAGTTTCGTGGGGCCGCGCGATCGGTGTTGGGGGAGTCACCCCCCTCTTCTTCCGGGGGGTGACTGGTGTCCCCTCATAGAACTCCTTTTCAGGGGGAGTGGGTGCTCCCCCCCCTCCTCTTCTCCCCGTTGGGGGCGGTGGGCCTGGTATGTAACATCTCCACGGCCCACCGCCCCATCTCCCTCAGGTGACGCCGTCAGGGGGTCTCCCCCGACGACGCCCCCTCCCTCTTCTGCGGATGGGGTCGGTTCTGTCCCGAGCCCGCTCCGCTTCCTCCTTCAGGGCGATGACCGTCTCGCAGTAATCTGTCACCGCCCTCCACTGATTCTCGCCGGCGAGCATCTCTTTGACAAGTGCTGCCGGCGAGAGATCACCATCAACTTCGCACCGCAGGGCGTGACGGGCCCGCGCAAACGCTGGACAGTGCTCCAGGGTATGTTGCGCGGTGTCCCGCCCCGCCCCACAGTGATGGCATGCTGCCGTTCCCTCCGCCCGGATCCAGTGCAGGAACTCACCGAAACAACCGTGTCCGGTGAGCACCTGTGTGGTCCTAAACGTGAGCCTTCCGTGGCAGCGGTCCCTCCATTCCTTGAGCACTGGAAGGACCGCCCCGGCTACGCGCTGGGCGGTGGCGCCGCTACCGACGAGCTCGCGTCGCCACCAATCCAGGGCTCTCTGCCGGACCTGGCGCCTAATCCTAGCAACAGCTTCGGTCATCTCTTCTGGCGGGATCCCGTCCAGACGAAGGGCACGCAGACGCCTGAAGACTTTGGCGTCACCCTCTGCCTGGGACTTGAAGGGGACGACACCCGCCAGGGCCATCGCCGCCTCGTAGCAGACCGTGCGGTAACCTCTGATTACCCTGATGGCTATCCTCCTCTCAGCCCGGCGCAGCAGTTGCTGGCTGCGCCGGGAATCCTGCAGGGCGTTCGCCCGTATGGGCGCACCATAGAGGGCCATGCTCCGCACGATCCCCACGTAGAGACGGCGAACCTTCTCGTTGGGCCCCCCGATATTGGGCAGTAGACGGGCAAGCGCGTTGCTTGCCCTGTCTAGTCGGGGGGCCAGACGACCGAAGTGCTCCTCGAAGCGCCAGTGGCTGTCCAGGTGGAGGCCCAAGTACCTGTGGCCCTTCTCCACCTGGACGTAGACTCCATTCACATGGACCACCGACTGGGGCGGTGGCGCAACCCCACGCCGAGGCAAGTAAAACCACATCTCCTCGGTATTGTGGGGAGCTAGCTGAAGCCCCAGCCGCCGGATCCCCGCGGCAACGGCAGCGACGCCAATCTCGACGGCCCGCAAGACCGGGTCGTACCCCAGGTCCCAAAGTGTGGGACCTTTCGCAGAACCCAGGGGTACGCCGCAGTACACGTCCCTCTCGTGCATCTGGCCATCCCGGCTCCTGTACACAATCTTCCTGTCCAGGAGGTAGTCGCCCACGATCCTCCTCATGTAGGGGGCGCCTTGTGGCGTATCAGCGCCCCTCTTATCGTCCCGTGAGGCAGGGTGTGGAAGGCGTTGGCGATGTCTAGACTAACACCTAACGCCACCCTGCCCCGGGACGTGGCCGAGTCGCAGCGGGAGCGCATCGACTGGATTGCGTCGATAGTGCTGCGCCCCGGCCTGAAGCCATATTGCGCCTCGGCCAAGTCGGGACCCTCCTAGGACAGGTGCTGGAAGACGCGGAATACCAGAATCCGCTCGAACAACTTCCCCACCTCGTCCAACAGCACGATGGGCCGGTAGGCCGAGGGACTGTCGGCGGGTCGCCCATCCTTCCGGATGAGGACTAGCCGCCCCGTCTTCCACTGTTCTGGGAAGACTCCTTCCTTAATGCAGGCGCTGAAGAGGCGTCTCAATCTCGGACCGAGGACGCGTAGAACCTTCACCCAGGCACGGCCGGGGACGCCGTCGGGGCCCGGAGCAGTGTTTCGGGCCCCTATCCGTTTAATGCCCCCCCTCCCCCACCTCCTCCTCCGTGACCGCAAGTTCGTCGGACCAAACCACCTCCTCGTGGTCCGGCAGGGGCGGGTGTGTTCCCTCTCTCGTGGGAACAAAGTGTCGATTACCGCCCCAAAGACCGGGGGTCGAGGCACTCCGTGACCGTGGGCGCCCAGGGCCTAAGCTTGCCCATCACCATTGTGTATGGGCGCCCCCATGGGTCCTTCTGGAGAGAGCCTAGGAGCTCGTCCCATGCCCGGGATTTAAACTCCTTGATGGCCGTTTGCAGGGCAGTTTCCAAAGCTCGGTACTGCCCGTACAGATCGCGGAATGTCCTTCTTCTGCGGGCCCTTTGCTACTGGCGACGGGCTGCGAGACAATCTCGTCTTAGATCACCAATTTCGCCCGTCCACCAGTAGGCGGCCCGCCTGGGGAGGTTCTTCGCCCGGGGCATGGCGGCGTCGCACACCGCCTTCATGGCTCCCCGGTACCATTCTACCTCCTCCCCAATGTCCGCGACCGGCCCGGCAGATGTTGGCAGCCATCAGCTCGTCCTCGTCCATCCTCTTCAGCTCCCACCGTAGCGGAGGTGGTCCACAGGGGAGGCGGGCGGTGGTGGTAAGGTCGAGGCGGATGTATAGATGGTCACTAAGTGTGACCGCCTCTTCCACCACCCTCAATCTCTGCACTATAGGCGCGGCCAAGGGAGTCGCGAAAGACAAATCGACTATAGACTCCCCCTGAGCACGCACGCAGGTGCTAATGGACCCCACATTGAGCAGGTGGAGTCCTAGCCCCGCCGCCCAATTTACGACCGCCCTGCCTCTCGCGTTTGTCCTCGGGGAGCCCCAAAGTCACGCATGGGCATTAAAGTCCCCGAGGACTAGCACTGGCCGGGCGTAACAACGGGAGACAAAGTCCCTCACCCGGTTTTGGTACTGTTCATATTGCGCGAGAGGCCATCTGGCCGGGGCATAGAGCCCCACCACCGTTATTTCACCCCACAGCACGGCGACGAACCCCTGGCCCCGTTCCAGTGGGGCGGGGTGTGGGGGCAGTGCGGTGCCAATAATCGCCACGGAGCCGTCCTCGTCCCCGAACCAATCTGGTCTGTCGAGGACTCGGTACGCCTCCGCGGCCACCGCCAACCCAGCCTTCCACTCGGCCAGGGTTTGGAACAACATGTCATGAGCCCTGGCCGAGTGGTTCAAGTTGGCCTGAAGTATAGGGCGCTTGGGCCCCATACCTAGGCCTTACGAGACGCCTCTGCGGCATTTTTACTCGCTGACTTGGCATGGGGATTTTTGTTGCCCCCCTTCGTCGACTCCGCAGGCTTGGTCCTTGATGCCTGTTCCTTGGGGGCTATTCCTGCCCCTCCAACGGCACACTTCTTCTTCCTCTGGGAGGAGGAGGGGGCACAACCTTTTGCCCCCAATCGATGCCCCGCGGGCCGCCCCAGGTCCGCACAGAGGGGGCACCGCGGGGTGGCGCTACACTTGCTGGCCACGTGGCCCGACTCTACGCACGCATAGCAGCGCTCGGACCTATCAGCTTCGCAGGTGCATCGCTGCCTAACATACCCTCTTTCCAGGCAGCGATAGCACTGCAATGGCCGCGGTGGTAGCGCCTGTATTCTGGCCGAGGACCACCCGACCAGAACCCTCCCAGAGGCGGATAACTTTTTGAGTGCCGCTAGAGGGCATCTCGCCCAGACAGTCCGCATCCTTTGGGGGGAGGTGCGAATATCCCCCATTTTAATTTCTTCAGCGGAGCGACCCCCCGCAGCGGTCAATGCGGCCGCCACCTCCGCCGGGGTGACCGAGTCGTCGAGACTGGTCACCGTAACCTCGCCCATTTTTATGGGGCGGGCAACCCTCACCTCGGTGTCACTGAACACCTGGCGGAGTCGGTCAGCCATCTTGGCAGCTTTCTCCGTCCTGTCCTCCCCAGGTAACTCGAGGACCAAGCCACCGGTCCGAGCTCTTCTGGGCATCAGCGACGTGATGCCCAGCTCCTCCAACATGACCCGCTCCCGGGCCATGAGCATGGCCTCGGCGTATGAGACCTTAGCCTCGGCAGCTAGGTTGATGGTGCCCGCCGCAGTACGAGGAGGGCGGGGGGCCTTCTGCCTGGCAGGTTGGGCCCCTTGCACCTTAACCGCCGGTGCCGCCCCTCTCTTCTGCCCCTTCTGGGCAACCACCTTGGAGCTCTGCGAGGGCGGGACCTTGCCCGCTACCGCCTTCTTCTCTGCAGCGTTAGCGCGGCGGCCGATCACCGTCACCCAGATCCCATCCGCCGTCCTCCGACGTTCTTCGACAATCCGGGCCATTCTAGTCTCCACAAATGATGCCGCTTGGTCGGGTTCTGAGGAGGGCCCCGGCAACGGCTCCGTGGCAGGCAGGGTCCTATTCCGCACCCGCCTCTCAGCTTCCTTCCTCGATGCAGTGGGGATGGTCGCAGCCGCAGCTCCGCCCTTAACATGCTCCGCCTCTTAGGCGGGGGCTGGACGGCTGTATTAGCTGCTTTGAACTCCGCCCGGAGCCCCGCAGGCCCTTTTCGAGGAGAGCCGCAAATCCCCTCGTCAGGTCGGGCTCGAGGCCACCAACCTTCCCCTCCTCTTTTCCAGGTGCAGCAGCTGGGATTGGGACTTACACCACGGGACATTCAGGCGGGCAAGACGGTAAGTCGAAAGCTTCGACTGCGTGCTTCCTCCTTTTCCTGCCCGCCTCTTCGCCAGACAACGGCGAGGCGGGCCTCGCCGACCTTTGGGATGGGCCGGGGTCTTCAGGCGCCGGCACCTCTGTGGCAGCGACCCTGCACGTAATGTCTGCCAGGCTATTTTGCAGGATCTTGATTTGGGCCTCCTGGGCAGCCACTTGTTCCTCCCGCAGATTCAGCTGTTCGCGAAGCTCCTTCACCTCTTTATCGGCCCTGGCAGGTGCAGCCCTGATTCCCGCTTCCGTGAGGATGACCTCAAGGTAGCGGGAGGCCATCCCCAGCTTGCGAACAAATGTCCCTTTCAGCATCTTGGAGACGCCCGCGACCTTGTCGATGTCGCGACAGTACTCCACGGACTGCGCAATAAGGTCGCGCGTGGGGACTTGACTTCCTCCGCCAGGTCCTCAGGGTCCGGGAGGGACCTACTACCCCGACTCGGTTCTATAGGGTTCTCGTTAGGATCGAGCACTCTCCTCTCCTCCAGCAGGTCAAATTCCCGGCGCTGGACATCCAGGACTCTCTGCTTAGCCGCCGCGAGCCACACGTACTGGCCCGTGGTCGGCGGGCGACCCCTCTTGCTCGTGCGCCGTGCCTCCAGAGCTACTGCCGAGGAGAGTGACTCGTCCGAGTCCAAGTCCAACTCACTCTCTCTGGATGCGGGGGCATCAGTGGCCGCCGGGGAAACTCCGGCCCCATCTCGTACCGGCCTCAGGGGAGGCCACTCCACATCCGCCCTAGTTAATCGGACGGATAGGCGGCGCGCATCCGTTACCCTGCTAGTGCTGGGCTGCGCCATATCCTCCGCGCCCGTTTCCCGTCTCGCGTCCTGTTGAACAGCCGCAGTCGTCGTCGGTACGTCCCGGCAGTGTTTGTTGTTCTTGTTGGCGTTTTTAGTTTCAAGTCATCCATTGTGTTCCCACGAGTGGGTCGGTCTGTAGGTCCACCCTGGCGTAGCCGCCTTACCCGGGTAAGGCTAGTACATCCGGGGGGTCGCCAGATACCCCGGGGTTGGCCGCTAGAGACTGATGCACTCATCAGCCATCCCTGGCGCTGACGCCAGGGGCGCCCTCATCACCGCGTACCGCAGCTTGGGGCTAGAGATTTTTTATAGCGGTTATCATCCTCGCGGGCCGGCCAATGAAGGCAAGCCCCCCGTTCCAGCGAAACGTGACCACTGGGTTGCGGTGTAATTGCTTGGGCACTCCGGGTTCGCTACCTGCACCCGACCGCCACGCAGCCTGGCCCCTGGAGAAGTGAACGACGCTGCAGCCACCTTTCCGCCTCTCCGACCCAGGCCTTACCGGCAAGGGAAGACCTGTCACGATCCGTAGATCCCACCGGCATCGCCCCGGGTCATCTGCGAGGCTACTTCGACAGCAGCAAACGCCCCCCTTTTAGTCGCCTTGTACGACAGGCAGGGGTTACCGTGTCTGTATTCTATCCCCCAGATACCGGGGAGGTTTTGATGGGTTTCCCTTCCCTTGGTGTTTGGTCCGCGGTAGCTATTCTGTTTCACTCCTACCCTCCATGCACTCCGAAAAGTGCATGGCGAGCATTCCCCTATCCGCCACCTGGGGACGTGCCACGTCGGGGTATCACCTCCCCGCCCAGCCAGTACACTTGGCAAGGTCCGTGGGTCCCCCTGAAACTTTTTTTTTTCGTTCAGTTGGAAGAGCAAATGCCCTTGCGCACGCGCGCGTTGGTTCCCCTTTTCGTCTATTCGGCTAGAGGGGACCCGGGCAGTGTGGGACTCATGTCCGCCCTGAAGGGGCAGCCTGGCGCCCGTGAGGTGAGGGCAAACCCAAAGAGGCAACGGCAGAAGGGGGCAACCTGGCAACCCAACCCTTAAGGGTTGAGTTTAGCCCAAGTGTAGGCCACAGCCCTGAAGGGGCGACCTAGACGGGCAGCCCAGAGTGGGCACTCCCGAGGCTGGACATACTACCCACTAAAACCGCTTCCCTAACGTGGGCCGCCGGCACCTTTTGACTCGATAGAATTCATAAAGGAATACCAGCGTATAGCCACAACAACGCTTCGACACTTCAACGCATTTCGCGTTATTGCGGCCGCCCGCAAAAACGTCATGCGCTAGGCACATGGGGCATCTGCGGATCCACGACATTTTCAACCTGTACGGTAAGGCACAGGATTTTTCTTCGGCCACGACCAGGTACCGAAGTAAGCCCATTCCGGGTGGTCGCGCCATGTGTTCACCTGCCAGGGCAGGAGCTTGCTCTTCGACACGGCCAGGAACCGGGACATCGTATCTCCGCAGTTGGCCGTGTCCATCTTCGTCCACCATGGTTGGTTGATAATGATAATGTGGCTTATCCTTGCAGTCATCACGCCCACCTGACCTTCCACGTGGACAGGCCATTTTTCTTCGGCCACGACCAGGAACCGGAGCTCCTGTTCAACGTGTGGTCGCGCCATGTGTTCACCTGTTTTCACAGGGCTTGCTCTTCAGCACAGCCAGGGCCCGGGGCGAGTCCTTTCCCCGGATGACTGTGCCACATCTTGGTAGGCTGCAATCCTCGATGACCTGTCCCATACATACTTTACACACACACACACACGCTCATAACAAGCATAGCGCTTCGAGTAGCGCTTCGAATGCCCCAAATATGCAACGATAAATAATGAATAAATAATGAGTACAGAATAAATGAATAAATAAATGAATAAATGAATGAGTGAATGAATAAGTAAATAATGAATGATGTATAGGAAGTAATAAGCACATGAAGCCCATGAATATAATAGAGGAGCCCATACATTCAATAACAGCTGTCATAATGAGCATACTGAACATACTAAACATACTAAAACCGGTTAAATCAAATCACAAATACAACGGGAAATAAATATATATATGCATCTAATGCATCTAATGCAATAGAGCAGTTGATGAATAGTTAACAGTAAAAGAAATAGTAAGCAATATGAGAACGTGAGAAACTGTGAAGTAAACATAAGTAGTATTGCACGCAAGCAGGCAAGCGAGCATATGTGAACTGGACATAAGCAAATGACCAACAAAAGCTCCAAAACCTAAAACGTCAAACATACATACATACAGCCGAGCAGCCAATTAGCAGAAGAGGAATATTTAACATTCAACACTAGCGCACAATATAATCACATAAAATTAAACTCAAGATAAACCATAAATTTGAGATGAAATAAACCAAGGATGTGAACCGTAAAGTAAAATAAAGTCGCCAGACAGATAGCAAATAGCAAGCCAGCCATGAGAGAAGAGAAGCAAACATAACATAACATAGAACGCTACTAATTATTATCAGAGGTAAAGGTAAATAAGGTACAGTATAAAATATAGAATATAGGGTATAACCAGAAAGTAAGCTGGGAAGAAAATAAATAGGTGAGCGTAATGTAATACTAATAATTGAAACCATTCATTAAAACTATTAAGTTACTTAAATTTACTTGCAGGAACATTTACGCGAGCACAGCCTCAACGTGGTTGGCAAGCGAACATGATGGAGTACAATCAATGATCAAATGAAGGCAATAAAAAACAATTAGAAATTATTGCGAGCAAATCATCAATAAACATAAGTAGCAACATATACCTCATAATGAGAAGAATAGGAAGAGACAGAGCTGTTAACATCAGAAATTAACCATAGTATTAAATGTAAAATGTAACGTAATCCTAGTCTATTTGCAGGAAGCCCTAACGCCAGCCAATGGAAGTGGAGGTAGAGTGTAATTAACGGATAACAGAATTATTGGAGAAGAGAATACCCATCTGATATAATATGGGGAGCACATGAGACCTAAATCGGCATAAACCATAAGGCAGATCAAACAATTCAAATAGTTATAAATTGAGTAGATTAGATTGTTACTGGATTATAATACCGCTCCGATAATTATGGTATTAACATTAATACTGATACAGGTAAGTCGATGCAATACAGCGCGTGGTGAAAACTAATCAATAATAAACAATCAGTAATAAACCCCACACACAACCATATTACTACTAAATCATAATATAATGGTACAAGAAAACTAAACTACACTACAATAGATCAAGATTACTATGAACATATGTGTATATATAATATGTAACGAAAACACTCCAAATATAATCAATTTAATAAGTATACCGATGTAGATAATTAATTAAACTCCTCATACCATGGTCAGTTTAAATGATGCAGTTCCATTAAACCCCCTTTAATACGAATTAATAGAAAAGGCATATAGGTGCTAAACCAAGCCAGACACTCCTATAAGAAAGTCATATGAGATCCACGGTCAAGAAATTCATAGAATTTAAGGAACCATAACGCATATATGTATGTATAGAAAACCATAAAGACATTGTATCATGCAGGACGGACTACCACAGCGTATGCCTCCCTGAGCACCAGCCGTATTAACCAATACTGAACTAACACTTTCCAAATCAAAATCAAAATCAGAATCAGAATTGTAATTAAGAAAGGGTAATTAATGACAAAAGATTGCATAAAGTACCGTACGTATTCAAAATACACAGATTCACAACTGTCACAGCTGCACTAGAATTGAATAAAACATAGTATGCAAAACATTATCCTGAGGGGGGGTACGAAGTGCTACAAAAGAGCAGTGAATAATACTATAGGAACATGGAACGTAAAACGTAACACTCAATTGAAGAAGAAGTCACTGAAAGATGGCAAGTGACCAAGAATAAAAATAAGAAAAGAATAAGGATAGTGAATAGTGAACGGCGAACAATAAACCAATAAATCAATAAACCAATGTCGTTACACGTCATTCATATCTAAATTGCTGAAGGATATATGATACATCTTATAGTCTGTAATTAATTGACAATGCCTGGGAGCCCAAACAACCCCCGAAAGCTTAGAAACAGTGCATGATACTACAAGAGGAACTAAGGAGCTAAGAACTAAGAAACACCCTTATAATATGCAAAGGGATAATAAACGCAATACACGCATATAATATAAACTCATTAATCCATCCAATCCAGATAGACTCTTCTAAATTCCATAATGCACGGCCCATTAAACTAAGTCAAATAAATATAACCGCAAATATAATCGCATATATAATCATCACAGATATAACCACAGCTATAATCACAGCAGGTAAAATAAAGCAGACACATATTAATAATCTGTATCAAGTAATTTAATTCAATGCAATTCGATATGCCATATGCCATTGTTAATTACTCTGTATATTTACTTACGCAATTATAATAATATAATGGAATAGAAAGTTAGGAAGTCATATAATAATAATGCAATACAATACAATTTAATACAGAATACTGGTTAAGTATAGCCTAACATAGCTAACTAATATAGCTGAATAACTGGACACAATCCAAGGTCTAAAATAATAATACTATAATATAACGTATAATATATTCAATGCCTAAAATGGTCACAAGTTGAACGCAGGCTGAACGCAATTGAACGTAGATTGAACGTAGCTTAGATGTAATAACATTAATAACATAAATAAAATAATACAATATGATCATGGTATAATCCAATACAATAACAATACTGTAATACAATATTATTACATAATACAGCATATAATATATAATATATAATAGTAAGTAATATAAATGCACCGAATGCATAAAATGCACAAAACGGCGCTAATGATACCACATTAACAAATACACTGCAATTACACTACAATACAATACCTCCGAGAGTAGCACATTACTACGCGCACTGTCACAGCAATCACATCCGCACGAATAAATACAAAATTTAAATTAGAAAATTCAAAATTCAATAATTTCAATAAATTCAAATCAATTAATTAATTAATTCAGTTCAATTGACACTTATCACTTAACACTTCGTATCACGTCACATCATAGATGACCGATGTCCATGTCAACGTCAACTAAGATAGGAAACCGGGCGAAGTAAAATAAAAAGCGCGACCAAAAACCATAAAGGACATAGATACCTAGTGTTCGAATTCCCTAGTCCATACCATAATGATTATCGACCATCAAATTAACCACCAAATCATCAAATTAATCAACTAATTATACAGAAAATATAAACGTTCGAAAGCGAAAAGCGGAAATTAAAGCGAAAATACTTCAACAACTTTCAATAAATCACAGCGATGAAAACCAGAAGTAAGGTACCTACGAAAGATAACGATAGCAAAACGCATCGTAATAAGTAAAGCATGCACTATTGCCCGAAGATAAGCCGTAAAGCTATCCCTAGTCGGTAACCAACCGCAGCACCAGAGATATTACCAACCGCAAATATTCCATCCACCACATAATACTCGGGCGCTCGCTCCGTAACGGTTATCCGCAGACCAATTATCTGCCGCGCAGCAATTACCTACCGCGCGCCAGTTACCCGGTACACACAGTTATCGACTGCAAAACCATCCATCGTGCAGCCGCGCAATCCTAGGAATCCATACTTACCATCAAACTTATCATCAAAGATAAGTCTGATATA
Organism: Osmia bicornis bicornis; assembly: GCF_907164935.1. NCBI lineage: Eukaryota > Metazoa > Arthropoda > Insecta > Hymenoptera > Megachilidae > Osmia > Osmia bicornis. The sequence continues at coordinate 43,581 of NW_025791119.1, forward strand.
CAGTACTTTCACGAAGGTATAAAGCACACGAACATCAAATGAAGCTTCTAGACAGATCAAGATGGAGGATAAATCAGTTAGTAAAATCAATACTACGGTTATTTATTATATATAAATATGAATCATACGTTTGTAATAGGGTGGAATGAAATAAATATAAATTACATATAAATTATAAATTACAAACAATAAGGAAAAATAAAATGAAATCAAATGAATCAACCCGAATAAGATCCACAGATTGCGCAGATTGCAGGACACACTCTATTACTACATATCGCGCCGCAGAAAACAGATTATACAAAACAACAGAACAACAGAACAACAGAATCAACGGAATCAGGAAGCGCCACAGAACGAAGGGCCGAATACATAAATAGAATAAAACATTTAACTTAGACAAAATCAACCAGTAAAGTCAAACAACGTCAACAACGCATGCGATCAGGAAAGTCCCGTGAGCCCAATAAAAACAACTCTCGGTCAAATAATATTAGTTAGTAAAATAAAATAATAAATCAATGAAACTAGAATAAATCATGGTAACAGGCAACCAGCAGAAATGAAATATGAAGCAGAAATGAATCAATAAATCAAGAAAAATCGAATCAGATCAATGTATAGCTTTAATCAATCAACATCAAAATGGAGGAATGAATGAATAATAAATGAATGAATGTACGTAAACTGAATGCAGGTAAAACAACTAAAGATATTCACAAATTGGGAACTACAGAACGTGTGTAACGCGCAACATACGTAACCAACATAACCGACATACATAGGCGACATAATGTAATGTAATGTAATGAAATGTAATATAATGTAAAATAATAAATACAGCAAATGAGTTATATTCCAACTAAATATAACCGTAGGCCTTATTGGCTCAATCCCCCCTACTTTATAAATTATAGATTATACGGTTATAAGTCATAGTGTTCGAAAATGCGTTGATTTCAACCGTCGCCACACGAACCGCGGCAGCACTCTTCAGCGCGACCGGCAGCCACTATGGATGCCGGTCAGGCTGACCAATCACCGAGCTTGACGTCACCGGGAAGAAGCCAACGGCTCTTGCTACGACGAAGCCGGTGGTTCGGCCATTACGGTTTTGTATCGTTACTGTGAACACGTGCAGTACTGATTCCAAAAATTTCTAGTGCAATTAACGAATTTCGATTCTAAAGAACTCAGCATCGCAACGCGAATTCTGTGCCGACGGCCAACGCGAACTCGCGGTTAATCTGGTTCGTGCAAATCCACGAAATTAGTAGAATTTCGTGGTGACCACGTGTTGAACCAACACGTGGTTCTAATACAGCGCAATCTCAATCGCAAATTCTCCGCGACGCGGGTGAATCTTTACGACCTACGATCATCATAAATTCATGCAACGCACAATTTATTGTAAATACTGTAACGACCCCATAAGAAAAACGATACATTTTTATTTTATTTTTCTTTATTATATTTCATACAAAGTGTCTAATTTAATTTTTATTGTTAATATTTAATGTATAAAATTTTTGTAATAAATATTTTCATTTTTCGTCGATAACCGAGTCTGTTAAATTCATCGATAAAAGTTTAGTCGATAAGTCAGACGATAAAACAGTTTACCGATAAATTATCGACGTCTGACCGCGCACGCGCCAGCGCAACCACGATAAGCATACGGTGGGGTGAGATTCTAGAGTGGGGATGCTGGACCACCACGTGATTGGGAAAACCCAGCTACCCCAAGAACTCTATGCAAAAAAAAAGTGCCGACTCAGCAAGATCTGAGTATAAATAGAGGCGTTCCGCACAGTTTCAACGCAGATCTTCTCAGGCCTCGGTCTGAAGCAGACAATACTCTGAACAGTAGAGAAAAGCTTGCGCTGAACTGTTTAGGCAGCGATAGAGCGCGAGTTACAGCTATTTCCTCCTCTTCCACTGGTGGCGTGCAGTACTACAGATCAGTGGTCCTCCTATCCACGGTACGCAACGTGTTACACAGGTGTTACGCTAAGCCAACATTTAAGTGTAAAGAGCTAGCGAGGAGCGGAGCTCCTTGAACGGCCTGCGATTAACACAGCTCTGGTATAACCAGAAACCGATTGCGACCCATAGGAAAGGTTAACTTGATTCTAATAGTCTAGCACAAACCTCTGGAATTTAGTTTGTATAGTCATTATTGAAAATTAAACAGAGTATTGTCTGTACATGAAGACTAAGCCACATTCGCTTTAGCGCTATCGATTATAATTAATTATTACAATTAATTACTTATTATTAATTTGTACTTACATATATTAATTACTAATTACATATTTCTTATTATATTCCCAATTTAGGGCGAACAACTTATAATTTCTTATTGTATTCCTATTTCTAGCCGCACTTATTGTGATACTAGCGATTTTGTTTTATAATTTAATATTCACTTACCTTTTATTTTCGAATAAACAATTTCCATTAGTTTCTAGCACATTAGTGTTTGGATTTCACTCCTTAACGGCAAACCACACGAACCTATAATCCCTAACACACAGAATACGAGTCGCCTTCTAAGGGAACCGCTCTCCCTACAAGTCGGTGCAGTAACGTACTCACTCTGGGTCGTTACACATAGAGAGAGTTAATTTTTGGTGACAGCGGTGGGATTGTTCGAGTGGTAAGGAGAAATCGTATCTGTGCGGACATTAATGGTCAGCCTAGAAATAGATAAAGACAAATAAATGTTAAGATAGAGGAATAATAAAAAAGAAAATAAAAAAAAATATATATATATACATATACTATATTAATAAGCAAAAATCAAGATGCCTAACGCAACAACCGATCAACCAGCCAGCGCATCAGCCAGCGCATCAGCCAGCGTTTCAGCTAACGGATCGACTGAAGGAAGCCGACCGATCAGTATTCGCGATGCAGCAGACATCGTACCAGCATTCAACGGCCGCAACATACCAGTCTACCAGTTTGCAAAGAGCTGTTTCAAAGCGAAGAATATAATCTCTCCTAATGCTGAGTACGGATTGGTACAGCTGATAAAGAACAAGTTCTACGGGCAAGCAGCAAGAGTGGTACTAAACGGAGACTACGACACCATTGAGGAACTGATTGTCGTAGTAAAATCACGGTTCGCACCGCTCTTCACTTCAATGCAGCTATGCGGCGACATGGCAAGGATCGCACAGGGACCAACTGAGGCAGTCGTGGACTACGGCAGCCGCGTCTCAGGACTTCTGTTACAAATTAAAAGCTGCAACGAAATAGAGTTCCCAGATAACATCGAAGGATACAACCGATCCTCAGAAAACAATACAATCAAAGCTTTCCTCACCGGTTTAAAACAGGAAGTATATGGCCGGATGAAAAATCAAAATTTTAACAGTCTCGATGAAGCAATTAGTGCAGCAATTGTAGCCGAGGCAGAGAATATAGAAAGCCGGACAAAAGCTAAGCTATCGCAAGGATTCGCTATGACCAATCAATGCGAAAACTGCCTTGGATACGGGCATAATGCTAGTGTATGCTGCAGTCAGCAATTCCAAGGACAATCAATGTCAAGGGCCCGCTGGACGGCAAAACACTGCCAACACTGCCAGAGGTCCGGGCACACCGTGGAGACCTGTTGGTTTAAGGACCAACCAACAAGACCTCAGAACTTTGCGCAGCCAACCCAGGCCTATAGCAACCAGCCTACGCAAAGGCAAGGTCGAAATTGGACACAAACCAGACCTCCAATTTGCGAATTCTGCCAAAACATCGGCCATACAATTCAGGAGTGTCGGAAAAAAGCATATCAAGAACGTAACAGAAACCAAAGACTCCAACAAACTCCTCAAGTACAACAGGTACGTAAGAAGGCAAACTTGTACCTAAATTTAGGAGAAATAAATAAGTCTCCCAGTGTCGAGCTAGTAAGCGAAAGTTTCAAAAATCAGCAAGACTTATTCATGGTCGACACGGGATCAGATATTAATATAATTAAAAAGCAAGCAATTTCAAAAGAAATAGTTATAAATACAGATATAATATTCCAACTAAACGGGATAACTAAAAGCTCTATTTACACAACAGGATACGTCAAAATAAAAATACTGGAGACAGAATTCATATTCCACATCATCGAGGAACTACCGATTGAACAAGATGGAATTTTAGGCACAGAATATTTCAAAACCAGTGGAGCCAGCATCAATTATGCTAAATCAATATTAATCGTGAACAACAACATAATACCATTTAAGCAATCAGCAATAATAATACCATCTAGGACAAAAACCATGATACCTATAAGAGTATCCAATACTGAAATCAAAACTGGTTTTGTCCCAAAATTACAGCTTCACCCGCAACTATATCTAAGAAACGCTGTAGTTACAAATCGTGATGGTATAGCATTTCTATACGCAATCAACGTTGGAGCGGAGAACATTGAAATCGAAATGCCAGCAGTTGAATTGCAACAATACGAAGAGGCACCACAGGATGAAGATACAGCTCACCAAAAACCTCAACGAGCCCAGCAAATTCTGGAAAAATTACAAACAGATCATCTAAATCAAGAAGAGTTCGCCAACGTAGAAGATATAATACAAGAGCACGCTGACAGATTTTATATAGACGGAGATAAACTTCCAGCAACAAATAAAATCTACCACAGGATCATCACGACGGATGAGATGCCTGTAAATGTTAAACAATACAGGTATCCTCATGCGTTGAAGGATGAGATCAATCACCAAGTTAATGATCTCCTGGAAAAAGGAATCATCAAGCATTCCTCGTCACCATTTAACTCCCCTTTATGGATAGTACCAAAGAAGCAAGATTCACAGGGAAACAAATGCTGGAGATTAGTGATTGACTTCCGAAAACTAAATGAAAAAACAATCAGCGATGCCTATCCACTACCAAACATCACGGATATCCTGGATCAAGTGGGAAGCGCAAAGTACTTATCCGTGTTTGATTTAAAATCTAGTTTTCATCAAACACCAATGCATCCAGAAGACAAGCATAAGACAGCATTCTCAACACCATTCGGGCATTTCGAGTTTAACAGAATGCCTTTTGGACTAAAAAATGCTGCAGCTACGTTCCAGCGCCTGATGAACAACGTCGTAGACGGATTACAAGGACTGGAATTATTCGTGTTCATCGATGACATCGTAATTTATGCAAGCTCATTAAGAGAGCACGAAATAAAGGTCAACAGAATGATGGCAAAGCTTAGAGAAGCAAACTTATGCTTGCAACCCGACAAATGCCAATTTCTAAAGAAAGAAGTGGCATACCTGGGTCATATAATTACAGAAGACGGTGTAAAACCTGACCCAGCAAAGGTCGAAGCAGTCCAAAGATTCCCCATTCCGAAGACTGTCAAAAATATCAGGCAGTTCCTGGGATTGTGTGGATACTACAGACGTTTTATTAAAAACTTCTCTAAGATAGCTAAACCATTATCCGATTTGACAAAAAAGGAGCAAAAATTTGAGTGGTCCAGCCAGCAACAGCAAGCTTTCGAATTCCTAAGAAACGTGCTATGCGAAGAACCGATCCTATAATATCCTGACTTCGAGAGACCATTCAATATAACCACTGATGCATCTGGAACAGCAGTAGGAGCGGTCCTAAGTCAAGGAGAGATAGGAAAAGATCAGTCAGTAGCATACGCGTCAAGAGTAATGAATAAGCCGGAAACACAATATTCCGCAACAGAAAGGGAATTACTTGCTGTGATATTTGCAGTAAACCATTTCAGATCATATATTTTCGGCAGAAAATTCTATCTACTCAGAGATCACAAACCTTTGATCTGGCTAAACAGTCTCTCAGATCCTACATCGAGACTTATGAGATGGAAACTAAGATTGAGCGAATACGATTACGAAATTAAATACAAACCAGGTAGACAAAATATAAACGCTGATGCTCTCTCAAGAAATCCTGTCGAGGATATAAACGCTCTACAAATACGTGCTAAAAGGCTGCACTCATCTACGTCTGGGTCAAAGAAAAAGCGTAAGAAAAGGAAAGAGTGGCACCAATACCCCACTCGCCCCAGACAGACAACGATCACCTCAGAATCAAAAGAACACAAGAAGAAAAAAGAGTGGCATCAATATCCCACTCGCCCAAGACAGTCTACCACGTCTGGATCAAAAGAGCACAAAAAGAAGAAGGAGTGGCACCAATATCCCACTCGTCCTAGGCAAACAACAACATCAGAATCTAGGGAGTTTAAAAAGAAAAAAGAAGCACACCAATATCCAACCAGACCCAGACCAACAACTACAACTGAGCCTGAAGAACATAAAAAAAAGAAAGAATGGCATCAGTATCCGAGAAGACCAAGACCAACAACCTCATCAAGTTCACGAGATATTAAGAAGAGGAAAATAAGCCACAAACATTTAACACGACCACGAGATGACTCCACAGATGTCGAAATAAGAAAAAGACACCGAATAGATAAAGTACGAGAGAGAAGCCCATCTCAAGAAGGAAAAATAGCAAGAAAAAGAGTAAAAGAAGATTACACAAGCTCTGATGAATCCCACTATTATGAAACAGATGTATCTGAAGAGCCACCAAAACCAAGAAAACGAACAAAAATTTATTCCTCCAAAGAAATCAGAAAGAAGAGAAGACCCAACGAAGAACAAATCACAGTTGAAGTACATCAACCACCAGAAGAAAAGAAATACATTATCCCACAGAAACGACCTATAGCTCAAGAACCTGTAATAATTGGAGACGAAATTGAGGATTACAATGAAGAAACGATATTACCTAAACACATCTTCAGAAAACCACCTAGAATCGATTCTTCCTCAGGAACTAGAGAAAAATCTCCTGTAATAAAAAGAAAAATAGAAAAAGAAACTTCTAGTGACACATTATCAGCACCTATCACACCTATAAAAATTAAAAAAGAAAAGACTAAACAACCATCTACAATTAAACAAATTAAACCCAAATAGTTAGTAATAAACCAGTCATATTCAAAATAGAAGAAACCGAAGACCAGCTATGGACGAAAAAAGGCACAGTAATAATATTTTTCAATAAAGAAGGACAACCAGATGATACACAGTCAAGACAGTTCATAGAAAATGAAAAGATTAAAATTTCTAAACCACAAGACAGTATCACAGAATATAAAATTAAAAATAAATTAATTTTTGGAATATTAATAGATCATAAAGAAAATTTACCACACAAAATTAAAGCTCTTCATCACGTGTTAATTCAAAAAGGAATCCAGGAATGCAGCATGCCAGATAAGCAAGGGTTAAAAGCAATTCTTCAAATAATCTTTGCAGACTCAAACATCAATATCATCATCTGCAAAGGAACAATCCAAACTCCACCTAAAGACGAAAGAAGAAACATAATTAAAGAAAATCATGAAAGCACAGTAGCTGGACATAAACGAATAAGAAAAACTTACCTCAGGATCAGGAACAAGTACTATTGGAAAAACATGAAAAAAGAAATTACCGATTATATTAGGTCATGCATTAGCTGCCAAAGAACTAAGCTTGTAAGGATGAAAAATAAGGAGCCTATGGTTATCACAGACACTCCTTCAGACGCATTCGATAAGGTGTCCCTAGACATTCTTGGACCCTTACCTATGACGCAAAAAGGATACAGTTACATCCTCACCATACAGAACAACTTGACCAAGTACTCCGTCGCAGTTCCACTTGTGTCAGCTACATCAGAGGACGTCGCAAGAGCATTCACCAACTCATTCATATGCCAGTTCGGCAGTCCTAAAGCTATCCTCACTGACCAGGGAACATGTTTCACATCCTCGCTTATCAAAAAGCTAGCTAAAATCTTCCACATCCAAACGTACCGTACATCATCCTTCCATCCTCAGTCAAACGGGTCCCTGGAAAGAAGCCATCACGTTCTGATTGAGTATTTAAAACACTACATCTCTAAACAAGAACACTGGGACGAATGGCTACAGCAAGCAATGTTTTCTTACAACACAAGTGTTCATGTGGGAACAAAATTCACACCTCATGAACTGATATATGGAAAAAAAGCGAGATTACCATCAAAATTTACACCAACTGACACGTTAAACACATATCCTGACTATGTAGATAAACTATTAGAAAATTTATATAAAGTTAGACAAGCAGCAAAAGCAAATCTAGAACAATCAAAGTATAGACAAAAATACTACTACGATAGAAAGATACGTCCGATCAATTACAAAACAGGAGAAGAAGTAATGTTATTAAACCCACCAAGAAAAAGCAAATTACAAAAAGAATACACAGGACCATACAAAGTATTAAGAAACATAGAAAAGAATAACATAGGATTACAAATAGGTCCCAAAAAGACTAGGATAGTTCACAAAGATAGACTAAAGAGGGCCTACCGACCAGTCTACAGCATAGATCAAAAATGAAAATCGATATACCAATCTATGTAAATTTCGTAACATGCGCATGCGTACAAGCAAAAATTCAAAGCTACCGCCATATTGCTAAAAAGCGTAAAGAGCAAGGTACGCAGAAAGGACGCTACGTGATAAAATTACGAAAAGAAAGATAGAAAGAAAGAGGAAGAAAGGAAAATTAAATAAAAAGAGTAAGCATAGACAATGAGATTTATAATTTTTAATATTAAAGCAATAGTTCTCATTTACAGAACAATGGTTCAACAAACTGGAAATGTAATAGACGCCTTGTGCGTAAAGGATCAGACGATAGCATTTGAATACGTTGTAGACCTAAAAATAGGACGAATATGTGCTACCTGCGCACTTGACGTTACCCCTACGAGCAAGAAAAATTGGGTTCATGTAGGAACCCATCATTTTATTTCGAGGGACGAGGGATTTCAACAAATTACCTGCATTAGGTGCGGGTTCCAGTTTGCAGAATTGCAGCCAGCTATAGCTTGCTCAACTTGGCTGCAAGCAATGAGCAACATTGATCAAGAAACCCTGGAAATATTTAGAGAAGGATATCTGATACCAGCTGGGGATCAGGAGACATTTTATTTAAACACTTTGACCAATCATCCTTAATTATACTCAATTATTCTTTCCTCTTTTCCATATTTGTATTTATATATTTTTATATTTTACTCCTTATCCACTGTACTATTCTTTAATTTTTTTTTTCTTCTCCTCTGAATAAATCCTTTTATTAAATCCAACAAGCATACTTCATTCCAAAATCCTGCAAGCCATTCAATTCGTTCGATCTATTAATGCGCAGAATCGCAAGTCAGCCATATTGGTAAAAGAAAAGATAGAAAGAGATAGAAACAAAGAGAGAGTGAGAGAGAGATATAGAAAGCGACGCTGTGCACGCGCTACTATATTCAATTCGTAGAGAGCGAAAATGGTGAGACGCGCTGGAAGAAGAGAGCGATTAAGATAGCTAAGAAGAGCTTTAAAACAGTTTAGAGAGGTAGAATTATACTCCAAATAATTTATTTCAATTACTAATTATCTGTTTTATACAAAAATCTCAAAGATGACAGTGCAAGAGGAAGTAATACCACCACCACCACCACCACCACCACGATGGAGGTTAATATAAATCGATATTCCGGAATTTGACTGCAAAACTTATAGAAATTCAAAAAAACATGACCCAAGAAGAGAACACGGGAAAATAATGCGTTATTTTGGAATACTATCAGCCTCTACAAGAAACAGCGAGGAGAAATGCTGCTGCGCCCTGTGCAATATCAAAAGAAAAAATATTAGTCTCTTGAGGACAAGAGACAAGCGCGCGGGGGAAGTTGTAACGACCCCATAAGAAAAACAATACATTTTTATTTTATTTTTCTTTATTATATTTCATACAAAGTGTCTAATTTAATTTTTATTGTTAATATTTAATGTATAAAATTTTTGTAATAAATATTTTCATTTTTCGTCGATAACCGAGTCTGTTAAATTCATCGATAAAAGTTTAGTCAATAAGTCAGACGGTAAAACAGTTTACCGATAAATTATCGACGTCTGACCGCACACGCGCCAGCGCAACCACGATAAGCATACGGTGGGGTGAGATTCTAGAGTGGTGATGCTGGACCACCACTTGATGGGGAAAACCCAGCTACCCCAAGAACTCTATGCACAAAAAAAGTGCCGACTCAGCAAGATCTGAGTATAAATAGAGGCGTTCCGCACAGTTTCAACGCAGATCTTCTCAGGCCTCGGTCTGAAGCAGACAATACTCTGAACAGTAGAGAAAAGCTTGCGCTGAACTGTTTAGGCAGCGATAGAGCGCGAGTTACAGCTATTTCCTCCTCTTCCACTGGTAGCGTGCAGTACTACAGATCAGTGGACCTCCTATTCACGGTACGCAACGTGTTACACAGGTGTTACGCTTAGCCAACTTTTAAGTGTAAAGAGCTAGCGAGGAGCGGAGCTCCTTGAACGGCCTGCGATTAACACAGCTCTGGTATAACCAGAATCCGATTGCGACCCATAGGAAAGGTTAACTTGACTCTAATAGTCTAGCACAAACCTCTGGAATTTAGTTTCTATAGTCATTATTGAAAATTAAACAGAGTATTGACTGTACATGAAGACTAAGCCACATTCGCTTTAGCGCTATCGATTATAATTAATTATTACAATTAAATACTTATTATTAATTTCTACTTATATATATTAATTACTAATTACATATTTCTTATTGTATTACCAATTTAGGGCGAACAACTTATAATTTCTTATTGTATTCCTATTGCTAGCCGCACTTATTGTGATACTAGCGATTTTGTTTTATAATTTAATATTCACTTACCTTTTATTTTTGAATAAACAATTTCCATTAGTTTCTAGCACATTAGTGTTTGTATTTCACTCCTTAACCGCAAAGCACACGAACCTATAATCCCTAACACACAGAATACGAGTCGCATTCTAAGGGAACCGCTCTCCCTACAAGTCGGTGCAGTAACGTACTCACTCTGGGTCGTTACAATACTGTACATAGTGTATTTGTGCCTGTAAATATACATTGTTTGTTTTGTGCAATCTCAAGTGCATTCATTTTCAATTGCCGTCTCACTGCCGATCTTACATTCCGAACCGGTTCTCAATCGCAAGCTCAAGACCTCCTTACAATCTCGAACACTTTTGAACACATAGATTGCAAATTGTAAATTGCAAATTGTAAATTGTAAGCGATTGCGTCCATACAAATGCAAAAGGAATAAAAATTTACACCGAAAGATGTATAAGGATAAATCGAAGCACGCCTCGCAAACATCCAAGTTTCCGCCACGCGCGCAAATCCGGCCGTAAATAAACAGGGTTGTATGCACTCTCGTACAGGGACTTTCCAACAACCAGGCAACTGGGCAGCATGCATCGATTCAGAGAAAAGAAGAGAGATCCATATTGGGGCCTTGCAAGACAACACAATCGGCCAGCGTCGTCGCTCCAAACGACAATAAACAGCCGTTCAAAACGAACATCTTACCGATTAGGTAAGGAAGAAGAAACACTGTGGCCCCTTTCTTTGAGGTAACTCTGCACTATTCTAAGCTGTATTCACTATTCCGAGCTGTAAATGCCACTTCCAGCGCAGCTGTACAGAATAAGAACGAGAAGAAGAAGAAATATCTCGGAATATGTGCGTGACGCCCCTTTCCTTGAGGTAAATCTGCAAATATCTCGGAAACGGTGCGAGCTATGGCAAAATGTTAAGAGACCTTTTTTGTAGGAAATTAAATTTTCTACCATCTACGTTCTATGACGTTTTTTGATCAGATGCGTAGGTTTCGAGATATATCGAGATATTTAGAAGTTCCGAAGCCGTGCCAAAATTATAAGGAAGACGAAACACTGTGGCCCCTTTTCTTGAGGCAACTCTGCACTATTCTAAGCTGTATTCACTATTCCCAGCTATAAGTGCCACTTCCAGCGCAGCTGTGCAGAAAAAGAACAAGAAGAAGAAGAAATATATCGGAATATGTGCGTGACGCCGCTTTCCTTGAGGTAAATCTGTAAATATCTCGGAAACGCTGCCAGCTATGGCAAAATGTTGAGAGACCTTTTTTGTAGGAAATTTAATTTCCTACTATTTTTGTTCTATGACATTTTTTGATCAGATGCGCTGTTTTCGAGATGAAGAGCAAGCCCTGTTAAAACAGGTGAACACATGGCGCGATCACCCGTTGAGCAGGAGCACCGGTTCCTGGTCGTGGCCGAAGAGGAACTCCTGTCCTGGCAATCGTGCTAGGCAGGTGAAGAGGTGGCGCGGTCACGCCGGGAAGATGTCCCCCCGGTGCCGATCGTTGCTGAAGAAAAATGTCCTGTCCTCGTGGAAGGTCAGGTGGGCGTGATGACATCTAGGATAAGCCACATCATCATTATCAACCAATCATGGTGGACGAAGATGGACACGGTCAGCCGTGGAGATACGATGTCCCGGTTCCTGGCCGTGTCGAAGAGCAAGCTCCTGCCCTGGCAGGTGGACACATGGCGCGACCACCCGGGATGGGCTTACTTCGGTTCCTGGTCGTGGCCGAAGAAAAATCCTGTGCCTTACCGTACAGGTTGAAAATGTCCTACCGCTGGATCGGAGGTGCAACGGCGTGGATCCGCTGATACCCCATATGCCTAGCTCATGGCATTTTTGCGGGCGGCCGCAATAACGCGAAACGCGTTGAAGTGCCGAAGCGTCGTTGTGGCTATACGCTGGTCTTCCTTTATGAATTCTAACGAGTGAAAAGGTGCCGGCGGCCCACGTTAGGGGAGAGGTTTTAGTGGGTACTACGTCCAGCCTCGGGAGTGCCCACGCTGGGCTGCCCGTCTAGGTCGCCCCTTCAGGGCTGTGGCCTACTCTCGGGCTAAACTCAACTCTTAAGGGTTAGGTTGCCAGGTTGCCCCCTTCTGGCGTTGCCTCTTTGGGTTTGCCCTGACCTCACGGGCGCCAGGCTGCCCCTTCAGGGCGGACATGAGTCCCACACTGCCCGGGTCCCCTATAGCCGAATAGACGAAAAGGGGAACCAACCCGCGCGTGCGCAAACGCATTTCCTCTTCCAATTGAACCAAAAAAAAAAGGCTGGGCGGGGAGTGAAATAAAATAGCTTCCGCGGACCAAACACCAAGGGAAGGAAAACCCATCAAAACCTCCCCTGTGACTGGGGGATAGAATACAGACACGGTAACCCCTGCCTGTCGTACAATGCGACTGAAAGGGGGGCGTTTGCAGCTGTCGAAGTAGCCTCGCAGATGACCCGGGGCGATGCCGGTGGTATCTACGGATCCTGGCAGGGCCTCCCTTGCCGGTAAGGCCTGGATCGGAGAGGCGAAATGTGGCTGCAGCGTCGTTCAGTTCTCCAGGGGCCAGGCTGCGTGGCGGTCGGGTGCGGGTAGCGAACCCGAAGTGCCCAAGCAATTACACCGTAACACAGTGGTCATGTTTCGCTGGAACGGGGTGCTTGCCTTCATTGGCCGGCCCGCGAGGATGACAACCGCTATAAAAAATCTCTAGCACCAAGCTGCGGTACGCGGTGATGAGGGCGCCCCTGGAGTCAGCGCCAGGGGTGGCTGATGGGTGCATCAGTCTCTAGCGGCCAACCCCGGGGTATCTGGCGACCACCCGGGTGTACTAGCCTTACCCGGGTAAGGCGGCTCTGCCCGGCTGGACCCACAGACCGACCCACTCGTGGGAACGCTATGGATGACTCGAAACTAAAAACGCCAACAACAACAACAAACACTGGACGGGACGTACCGACGACGACTGCGGCTGTTTAACAGGACGCGAGACGGGAAACGGGCGCGGAGGATATGGCGCAGCCCAGCACTAGCAGGGTAACGGATGCGCGCCGCCTATCCGTCCGGTTAACTAGGGCGGATGTGGACTGACCTCCCCTGAGGCCGGTACGAGGAGGGGCCGGAGTTTCCCCGGCGTCCTCTGATGCCCCCGCATCCAGAGAGAGTGCGGTGGACTTGGACTCGGCCGAGTCACTCTCCTCGGCAGTATCTCTGGAGGCACGGCCCATGAGCAAGAGGTGTCGCCCGCCGACCACGGGCCAGTACGTGTGGCTCGCGGCGGCTAAGCAGAGATTCCTGGATGTCCAGCGCCGGGAACTTGACCTGCTGGGGGAGAGGAGGGTGTTCGATCCTAACGAGGACCCTATAGAACCGAGTCGGGGTAGCAGGTCCCTCCCGGACCCTGAGGACCTGGCAGAGGAAGTCAAGTCCCGAAGCGCGACCTTATTGCGCAGTCCTTGGAGTTCTGTCGCGACATCGGCAAGGTCGCGGGCGTGTCCAAGGGGCTGAAAGGGACATTTGTTCGCAAACTGAGGATGGCCTCCCGGTACCTTAAGGCCATCCACACGGAAGCGGGAATGAGGGCTGCCCCTGCCAGGGCCGATAAAGACGTGAAGGAGCTTCGCGAACAGCTGAAGCTGCGGGAGGAACAAGTGGCTGCCCAGGAGGCCCAAATCAGCATTCTGCAAAATAGCCTGGCAGACCTTACGTACAGGGTCGCTGCCACAGAGGTGCCGGCGCCTGCAGGCCCCGGCCCATACGAAAGATCGGCGAGGCCCGGCTCGCCGTTGTCTGGCGAAGAGGCGTGCAGGAAAAGGAGGAAGGACGCAGTCGAAGCTTTCGACTTACCGTCTTGCCCGCCTGAATGTCCCGTGGTGCAAGTCCCAATCCCAGCTGCTGCACCTGGAAAAGAGGAGGGGAAGGTTGGTGGCCTCGAGCCCGACCTGATGAGGGGATTTGCGGCTCTCCTCGAAAAGGGCCTGTCGGGGCTCCGGGCGGAGTTCAAAGCCGCTATTGCAGCCGTCCAGCCCCCGCCTAAGAGGGCGGAGCATGTTAAGGGGGGAGCTGCGGCTGCGACCATCCCCACTGCATCGAGGAAGGAAGCTGAGAGGCGGGTGCGGAATAGGACCCTGCCTACCACGGTTCCGTTGCCGGGGCCCTCCTCAGCACCCGACCAACCGGCATCATTTGTGGACCTGGGTGACGGTGGTCGGCCGCCGCGCTAAAGCTGCAAAGAAGAATGCGGCAGCGGTCACGGCCCCTCCCTCCCAGAGCTCCAAGGTGGTTGCACAGAGTGGGCAGAAGAGAGGGGCGGCACCGGCGGTTAAAGGGCCAGTAAGTCCAACCTGCCAGGCAGAAGGCCCCCCGCCCTCCGCGTACTGCGGCGGTCACCATCAACCTAGCTGCCGAGGCTAAGGTCTCATACGCCGAGGCCATGCTCATGGCCCGGGAGCGGGTCAAGTTGGAGGAACTGGGCATCACGGCGCTGATGCCCAGAAGAGCTCGGACCGGTAGCTTGGTCCTCGAGTTACATGGGGAGGACAGGACGGAGAAAGCTGCCAAGTTGGCCGACCGACTCCGCAAGGTGTTCAGTGGCACCGAGGTGAGGGTTTCCCTCCCCATAAAGATGCGCGAGGATAGGGTGACCGATCTCGACGACTCGGTCACCCCGGTGGAGGTGGCGGCCGCACTGGCCGCTGCGGGGGGTTGCTCCGCTGAAGAAATTAAAATGGGGGAGATTCGCAACTCCCCCCAAAGGATGGGGACTGTCTGGGCGAGATGCCCTCTAGCGGCACTCAAAAAGTGATCCGCCTCTGGGAGTGTTCTGGTCGGGTGGTCCTCGGCCAGAATACAGGCGCTACCACCGCGGCCATTGCAGTGCTATAGCTGCCTTGAAAGAGGGCATGTTAGGCAGCGATGCACTTGCGAAGCTGATAGGTCCGACTGCTGCTATGCGTGCGGAGAGTCGGGCCACGTGGCCAGCAAGTGCAGCGCCACCGCGCGGTGCCCCCTCTGTGCGGACCTGGGGCGGCCCTCGGGGCATCGATTGGGGGCAAAAGGTGGTGCCCCCTCCTCCTCCCAGAGGAAGAAGAAGAGTGCCGTTGAAGGGGCAGGAACAGCCCCCAAGGAACAGGCATCCAGGACCAAGCCTCCGGAGTCGAAGAAGGGGGGCAAGAAAAATCCCCCTGCCAAGACGGCGAGTAAAAATGCCGCGGAGGCGGCTCGTAAAGCCTAGTTATGGGGTCCAAGGGCCCTATACTTCAGACCAACTTGAACCACTCGACCAGGGCACAGGACATGTTGTTCCAAACCCTGGCCGAGTGGATGGCTGGGTTGGCGGTGGCCTCAGAGCCCTACCGAGTCCTCGAACCAATCTGGTCTGTCGAGGACTCGGTACGGCTCCGCGGCGATTATTGGCACCGCAGTACCCCCACACCCCGCCCCACTGGAACGGGGCCGGGGGTTCGTTGGCGTGCTGTGGGGTGAAATAGCGGTGGTGGGGCTCTATGCCCCGCCCAGATGGCCTCTCGCGCAATATGAACAGAACCTGGACCGGGTGGGGGACTTTGTCTCCCGTTGTTCCCCCCGGCCAGTGCTAGTCCTCGGGGACTTTAATGCCCATGCGTCACTTTGGGGCTCCCCAAGGACAGACGCGAGAGGCAGGGCAATCCTAAATTGGGCGGCGGGGCTAGGACTCCACCTGCTCAATGTGGGGTCCGTTAGCACCTGCGTGCGTGCCCAGGGGGAGTCTATAGTCGATCTGTCTTTCGCTACTCCCCTGGCCGTGCGTATGGTGCAGAGATGGAGGGTGGTGGAAGAGGCGGTCACACTTAGTGACCATCTATACATCCGCCTCGACCTTACCACCACCGCCCGCCGCCCCTGTGGACCACCGCCGCTACGATAGGCGCTGAAGAGGATGGACGAGGACGTGCTGATCGCTGCAGCCCGCGCTCTGGCCTCGCTGCTAACACCCGCCGGGCCGGTGGCGGACATTGGGGAGGAGGTAGAATGGTTCCGGGGAGCCATGAAGGCGGTGTGCGACGCCGCCATGCCCCGGGCCAAGAACCTCCCCAGGCGGGCCGCCTACTGGTAGACGGGCGAAATTGGTGATCTGAGACGAGATTGTTTCGCAGCCCGTCGCCAGTGGCGAAGGGCCCGCAGAAGAAGGACATTCCGCCACCCAGCGATGGAGGAGGATCTGAACGGGCAGTACCGAGTTTTGGAGACTGCCCCGACAGGCAGCCATCAGGGGGTCTAAATGCCGGGCATGGGAGGAGCTCCTACGCTCTCTCCAGAAGGACCCATGGGGGCGCCCATACAAAATGGAGATGGGCAAGCTTAAGCCCTGGGCGCACCCGGTCACGAAGAGGCTCGACCCGCAGTCTTTGGGACGGGTAGTCGACACTTTGTTCCCACGAGAGAGGGAACACACCCGCCCCCTGTCGGACCACGAGGAGGTGGATTGGTCCGATGAACTGGGGGTCACGGAGGAGGAGCTGGCCGGGGCAGTTTAACGGATAGGGGCCCGCAACACTGCTCCGGGCCCCGATGGTGTTCCCGGCCGTGCCTGGGTGAAGGCTCTACGCGTCCGCGGTCCGAGATTGAGACGCCTCTTCAGCGCCTGCATTAAGGATGGAGTCCTCCCAGAACAGTGGAAGACGGGGCGACTAGTCCTCATCCAGAAGGATGGGCGACCCGCCGACAGTACCTCGGCCTACCGGCCCATCGTGCTGTTGGACGAGGTGGGGAAGTTGTTCGAGGGAATACTGGTATCCCGCCTAGTTCAGCACCTGTCCCAGGAGGGTCCCGACTTGGCCGCGTCGCAATATGGCTTCAGGCGGGGGCGCAGCACTATCGACGCAATCCGGTCGATGCGCTCCCGCTGCGACTCGGCCACGTCCCGGGGCAGGGTGGCGTTAGGCGTTAGTCTAGACATCGTCAACGCCTTCAACACCCTGCCTCACGGGACGATCATGGGGGCGCTTATACGCCACAAGGCGACCCCTACATGAGGAAGATGGTCTGCGACTACCTCCGGGACAGGAAGATTGTGTACAGGGGCCGGGATGGCCAGATGCACGAGAGGGTTGTGGACTGTGGCGTACCCCAGGGATCTGCGAAAGGTCCCACACATTGGGACCTGGGGTACCCGGTCTTGCGGGTCGAGCTCCCGGCCGGTGTGAGCCTCACATGCTTCGCAGATGATACGCACGTGTTGGCTGTCGGTCGGGGGTGGAAAAGGACTAGCCGCATCGCCGAAATTGGCGTCGCTGCAGTTGCAGCGGGGATCCGGTGGCTGGGGCTTCAGCTAGCTCCCCACAAAGCGGAGGCGATGTGGTTTTACTCGCCTCGGCGTGGGGTTGCGTCCCCGCCCTGGTCGGTGGTCCATGTGAGTGGAGTCGACGTCCAGGTGGGGAAGGCCCACAGGTACTTGGGCCTCCACCTGGACAGCCACTGGCGCTTCGAGGAGCACTTCGGTCGTCTGGACCCTAGACTAGACAGGGCAAGCAACGGGCTTGCCCGTCTACTGCCCAATATCGGGGGGCCCAACGAGGAGGTTCGCCGTCTCTACGTGGGGATCGTGCGGAGCATGGCCCTCTATGGTGCGCCCATATGGGCGAACGCCCTGATGGATTCCCGGCGCAGCCAGCAACTGCTGCGCCGGGCTGAGAGTAGGATAGCCATCAGGGTAATCAGAGGTTACCGCACGGTCGGCTACGAGGCGGCGATGACCCTGGCGGGGGTTGTCCCCTTCAAGTTCCAGGCGGAGGGTGACGCCAAAATCTTCTAGCGTCTGCGTGCCCTTCGTCTGGACGGGATCCCGCCAGAAGAGATGACCGAAGCTGTTGCTAGGATTAGGCGCCAGGCCCGGCAGAGAGCCCTGGGTCGGTGACGACGCGAGCTCGTCGAGAGCGGCGCCACCGCCCAGCGCATGGCCGGGGCGGTCCTTCCAGTGCTCACGAAATGGAGGGACCGCGGCCACGGAAGGCTCACGTTTAGGACCACACAGGTGCGCACCGGACACGGTTGTTTCGGTGAGTTCCTGCTCTGGTTCCGGGCGGAGGGGACGGCAGCATGCCATCACTGCGTGGCGGGGCGGGACAGCGCGCAACATACCCTGGAGCACTGCCCAGCGTTTGCGCGGGCCAGTCACGCCCTGCGGTGCAAAGTTGGTGGTGATCTCTCGCCGCCGGAACTTGTCAAATAGATGCTCGGCGGCGAGAATCAGTGGAGGGCGGTGACCGATTACTGCGAGACGGTCATCGCCCTGAAGGAGGAAGCGGAGCGTGGTCGGGACAGAACCGACCCCATCCGCAGAAGAACGAGGGTGCGTCGTAGGGGGAGACCCCTTGACGGAGTCACCTGAGGGAGATGGGGCGGTGGGCCGTGAAGATGTTACATACCGCGCCCACCGCCCCCAACGGGGAGAAGAGGATGGGGGGAGCACCCTCTCCCCCTGAAGAGGAGTTCTGTGGGGGGACACCAGTCACGCGAACGCCCTTTCCCCAACACAGATCGCGCGGCCCCGCGAAACGAATGCGGGGCCGAGGCTGGGGCCTCGGTCCCTATTGCACGCGGCCCGAGTAGTGCCGTCATCGGGTGTGGCCTCCGATGGCGGCGAAGTTTGGCACGTAGGGAGAGGGCCAAAGCTAGACCCTCCCCCGAGCAAGGCGGCGTCAACGCGCCATGGGTGTTTGGGCCCCGGTGCTGTTCGTCAGAGGTCCCGGGACCCTCCCCAACACACAGCGTAGTCCACCGTGGGGGTTTTAGCCGGTATAAATCCGGCAAAATCTTTCGAAGATTTCCCCCACTTAAAAAAAAAAAAAAGGAAAAGGTTCCAGGGGGAATCCATTGTGGAACTAGGCTGGGCGTCCCCTGTGGCCGGGCGCATGGCGCAAAATTGGAGGTCCGGTCGCGCACGTTGAGGGGGAGGCCAAGTGGTTCCATGAGGCGATGACCGCATTATGCGACACCGCCATGCCCCGGGCCCCGCGCCTGCCCCCCGGAGGGCGGTGTACTGGTGGTCGGGCGACTTTGCGGATCTCCGATCCGAGTGTCAGCACGCCCGGCGCGAGTGACAGCGCGCCCGAACCGCACGAGTCCGCGACCCGGCGAGGGACGATCTGCTGAGGGGCACATACCAGGTCTTCGTGGTAGCCCTGAGGCAGGTCATCAGGGACGCGAAATCCCGGGCGTGGGTGGAGCTCCAGGGCTCTCTGGATGAGGACCCGTGGGGGCGCCCATACCGGATGTTCATGGCCAAGCTCCGCGCACGGGCGCCGCCGGTCTCGGAGAGCCTGGACCCCCAGCTGCTGACGTGGGTACTGGACAACCTCTTCCCCCGTTCCGGGGGAACGTCGTACCCGCGCCACCAGCAAGGGCCGGCGGAGCCCGTCGCCTGGTCCGCCGACCTGGGGGTCACAGAGGAGGAGCTGGACGATGCCGTCAGAAGGCTCGGGGCCAAGAACAACGCCCCGGGCTTGGACGGCATCCCCGGCCGTGCCTGGGTTATCGCGTCCGGCGTCCTAGGTCCGAGGCTGTGCCGTCTCTTCAGCGCCGCTTTGGAGCAGGGGGTGTTCCCCTCGATTGGGAAGGAAGGGCGGCTGGTCCTCCTCCGAAAGGACGGACGGCCCGCAGATTCTCCCTCTGCGTACCGCCCATTGTGCTGTTGGACGAGGTGGGAAAGCTCTTCGAGCGTGTTATCGTAAACCACCTCGTCCACCTCCTGTCGAGCGTTGGCCCCGATCTGGCCGACATCCAGTTCGGGTTTCGCGAGGGTCGCAGCACCATCGACGCTATCCAGCGTGTGTGCACCCTCGCCGAGTCGGCCATGTCCCGGGGTTGGTTGGCGCTGGGCGTCTCCTTGGACGTTACCAACGCGTTCAACACCCTACCACGTGGGACGATACGGGGGGCGCTGGTTCACCACAACGTCCCCCCGTATCTGCAGAGGATCATCGGGGCCTTCCTGGATGGCAGGTTGATACTGTACACGGGCCGGCACGGTACGCTGCACTGCAGAGAGGTCGACCGCGGAGTGCTCCAGGGGTCCACACTGGGCCCCCCCTTATGGAACGTGGGGTACAACGCGGCGCGGCGGGTGAACCTCCCTCCCGGGGTGTGGGCCACGGTATTCGCAGATAACTACTACCTGCTGGCCACCGGGCGGGACTGGTTGAGGACCTGCCGTCGTGCCGAGGTGGGGGTCGCCATCGTGTGAAGAGCGATCCGGGGGCTGGGTCTGGCGCTTGTTCCTCACAAGACCGAGGCCATGTGGTTCTTCGAGCCTCGGCGTGGGGTAGCCCCTCCGGCCCAGCTCTGGCTCGAAGTCGACGGGTGCCGGATCGTGATGGGCCGGGGTCTTCGATACCTCGGCCTGTATCTCGACAGCCACTGGCGGTTCGATGTTCACTTCGACCGCCTGGCTCCCCGATTGGAACAGGTGGCGACCAATCTTGGCCGCCTGTTGCCCAACCTCGTGGCGCCGGGAGTGAGGGTTCGCCACCTATACGTGGGAGTCGTCCGGTCCATAGCCCTGAACGGGGCTCCGATATGGGCCGGCGATCTGGCGGTCAGGAGGCACAGCTGCACTCTGCTGCGGCGGGTGGAGCGCCGGCTCGCCATCAGGATCGTGCGGGGCTACTGCACGATCCCCTTAGAGGGGGCGATTGTACTGGCGGGTCTCATCCCACTCCGGTACCAGGCGGAGGTCGAATCCAGTACATACGGGTATTCGCGAGCCCTCCGCTAGGCCGGGGAAGACCCGCCGGGGCCGACGATCGAGGAACACCGAAGCCAGGCCCGACTGGTCGCGGCAGAAAGGTGGCAGAGATCCCTAGCAGAGGGGGCTGCCGCCGGAAGCCACGCCGTCGGGGCGGTCCTGCCGATGATATCGTGATCGCCACTCCGGGTGGCGGGACCGCGGCCACGGCGGCCTGTCGTTCCGGGTCACGCAGGTGCTCTACGGACACGGTGTGTTCGGAGAGTTGCTGTGCCGGAGGAACAGGGAATGGATCCCCCACTGTTGGCTCTGCGGGGCGGCGCTGGACACCGTACAACACACGCTGGCGGAGTGCCCGGTGTTTGCGGTGGCCCGCCACGCCCTGACGGCAGAAATAGAGGAGGATCTCTCGTCGGCAGGGGTCGTGAGACAGATGCTTTCCGGCGAGACAGAATGGAGGGCCGTGACCACCTTCTGCGAGGAGGTCATGGCCCTCAAGGAAAGGTCCGAGCGGGATCGTGAAAGGTACGATCCCGCTCGGTGAGCTCGCGAACGTGCAACGCGACGACGTCGCCAGGATCCGCCGCCGTAAGGGGCACGGGGGGGGGGCGATGCCGGCGTTCGCTGTTTGCCCCCCGGGCGCGACGGATGCGGGACGGGGTAGTGTAGCGGGAGGGCCCGTATACCGTCCCGCCTCCTGGGGAGATTTTACGGGGGGTGTTTCTTGTTAGGGCGGGATGGGTCGCGGTGTACCCTCCGGCCCCGGACGAAATGAGCCCGGACCCCGGTCGGACTCGTGGGCGTGCGGGTGGGGAACCCGTTCTCAATCGGGGGCCCCTCTCCGTCCGCCTCGGGGGGGCCCTCTCCGTCCGCCTCGGGGGGGCCGGTTGACGGAGAGTGGCGATTTCGCTTCCACGTTGGGAGTGGCGCTGGCCCCCGCAGGGGGTGTGCAGTGGAGCCGAGGGAGTCCCCCTGGAGGGTGGCCGGCCACGACTCACCGCAGCCCATAGGGGGACGAATCGGCGGGCCGCAGGCGCCCTGTCTGGGCGCCATTTCACGCGGACCCGGGGTGTAGCCGGCACCAGAAGCCGGCGGAGCGAAGTGCTGCTTCTGATCTTAATCGCGGGCGGGCAGGGGGTTGCTCCTCCCCGTGGCCTGTGAGGGGATCGAGGCGCGGGGACTGCAGGCGGTACGGGCTGGTGGGCCCGGCCGCCATTGCACGCAGTTCCCCCGCGATGGAGCCGGCACCGGGTGCGACCCCTGGTGCCGGCTTGGGGAGTTGTTACATCCCCGGTGAGGGGCGCCTTCAGTGCACGGCGGGGGAGGCTCCGCAGTTATAGTAATCAGGTCCCGGAGCCTCTGCCATACGCCAGAGGAGGTCGCCGTGGGGTTTTAGTCAGTAGGAATCTGACACTCCCCCGCTGCCCTCCCCCAGGGGTGCGGGGGGTCTTATGCAAGATTTCCCCACGAAAAGAAAAAAAAAGGTTAGGTTAGGTTAGGTTAGGTTGGAGTCTCCTGCTGGCTGCCGAGCTGGTCGGACGTGTCGTTCGAGGGTCCCGTGGCCTGCCAGGCATATGGCGCTGCGGAGTTGCATCGTTCTTTGTTTCCTTGATTTTTCTTGATTTTCTACAACTTCTTCGGTTTTTCTTCGGTTTTTCTTCGGTTTTGCAACATCAGTAATTCCTACTATTTCGCGACCTCTGCGGCCCTTGCTGTGCTTCGCGGCGCCCCACGACTATGTGGATACTAAGTGCTAGGTTATCTAATCACAAAATCTAATTTGACATCTACCCAACCAGACTCACGAGATAAGAACTGTGACGTGAGGTTTTGAGAGAACCAAAGGAAGGTTACGTGCACTGCTGCCATTGTTCATGCTGCCTTTTATCTGGACGGCTAATCAACCCTGATTTGGCATATCAATCAAGTTTGACACCTTCTCAGCCTGTATTACGAAAGGGCAACTGCAACACTCATTGCGAGCCGCCCACGGTTGTCATAATGGTATGTCACTCCCGCACAAATAACCGAAGGAAGGGTAAGTTTGAACCAGGAAATTTTAATTTCAATCCCAGCCTCAACCCTAATCTCAATTTCAGCTTCATACATTATAAACTAATCAAACGCCAACACAATTGCATAACCAAATTCAAACATAGTTTGCTCTCTGTTAATTACAAACCGGCGATGGCTTCTGGAAGCTGTCGTCTGCTCACCAAGTATCGGGCTCTCTGTCAGAAATATGCAAACGATTGTGCTAAACCCTCATGTAACCACGTATATCCTAAATCTATGAATGCTTCTTTCATATCTCTTATATCTCCTGTGGCACTATGGCTCGTCTGTCCGAGCAACTAGCAAAGTAGAGAACTGCATTAATTGAATTAAACTCCCTTTGGAGGCGGGAATTGTAGAACCCGTCCCCAGCTTCCTTGGCCCGACGTCGTTAAAAATGAAGCAAAAGGGGTCGCGCGCGAAGTCCTTATTATAGCTAACGGCGGGTTTCACGTGCATGGGCGCGACTTGGCCACACTCCTTGGACGTTGACTGATGGCTGATCCACTGACCTGTTTTTATCATCACTCGCACGCGGGCGGCGGAATTCGCTCGCCGCTCGTCCGCATGTTTCTCCCATCTCTCGATGAGGCGCTTCGCCTCCAACGAGTGGCCCACGCGGGTCGGGTGATCTCTGACCTGCTGAAGTCTCAATTATACTCTAACTTCAATTGTGCAACTGCTTGGGCAAGCAGCTAGGGAAATAACCAACTGCGATTACCGGCTCATCAACGGTTGAATCTATCCAATCTTTAATCTAATTTCTAGCTCACATATGTACCTAAAACCAGAGTACGAAACCTCTCATAACTCTAATGTAACCTTTCACTCTGTGAACATCGTTTCTAGCATTCTGCTGATCCTAAATCCTGAAATAGTGATCAGCAGCCTATTTTGTGAACTTACATTTATGGCCCCTTAGCTTCAACTCCCACGTTAATACAAAACTCAATTTACGAATCCCTCTCAACTTCTAATCACTAGTATAGATTCATAATTATGAATTATGAATTATCAACTCTCGCTCCCTGTTGTCCTTAATTTGGAAATGTTGAACTATAACATACTCTTATATGCAAACTACATTCTATCAACCTAAATATAATTGCATTTCCTGCGCTGCACGACTGTCAATCGGCAACCTCAAACTCCAGGCTCCTCACGTTCGTGTCCTGGTTCTTTGCTGGGCTATGATTTGAAATATGGAATTGAATTTCCCCTGGAGGCGGGGGTTACAGAATACGTCTCCAGCCTCCCTGACTTGTCGTAAAAGGCGACTAAAAAGGGACCTCGCGCGGAGTGTCTCCAGATTTGCGCCTTCAGGCCGTCGTACACGGACGCGGCTCGCTTGCAGTTCTTCTTACATCGGCCGATGGTCGTTTCATCGACTTAGTTCTGGACATTACGTGCGAGTGGATGACTTAATACGCTCATCGCCCGCCGGTGCGCGCCTTTCACCCGCTTGACGAGACGCTTTAAACTTCTAGCTCTCACGCCTAATTTTAAATCCAATCATGAAAACTCAACTCTAATACATGCTTCAATGTTCGAATACCTACCTATCTCCCTGGCAACGCTTAATTTTGAGAATGATTCGCATCAATTGCCTTTACGGGACTGTATTAATTGCCTCTTAATTTTGTTCTTATGATAAGTTAATTCAAATCTACGACTCCTCTCAATTCTCAATCATAATACTAACATAGTCCTTCAACTACGAATCATTGACCCTGGTTCCTTGTCAACTGTAGAATTTTTGACTATTTCAAGATTGCGTTTCATCAATTTGATCATAATTGCATTTTGCACAGCATGATTTTCAATTGATGACCTCGAGTTACAGGCGTATTAAGCTCGCCTCTCGACCCTCTCCCGGACTCCGATCCGCGGTTGATTTTCCTTACCGTACTCCCCGTGTGGGCCCTTCCCAAGTACTATTTGCCAAAGGTGACGGAACTCGTTAACTCGGCTTCGGACTGCCTGGCCTGCATACTGCACCCATTAAATTTTTAAGCCGGATTTTGTATGGCTTGGCAAGTTGCCCGTGCGGAAGTGCTCCTTCGCGCCTCCCCTTCCTCCCTGCTCTCGCTCAGCGTGGCCTCACGAGTACGACTTCCCCTCAATTTTCCAGACACGCGAATAATATACTTGGCATCGATTGTGCCGGTATTGATCAACTCAATGAGTGAACCCTACCTTCGAACTTCTGTGTATGTGCCCTATTTTATGACACGAGTACAGCATTCCTATTACTGGACTGCTTAAACACAAACATTAAGTTATGATGAAGCAATAATGCCTGCAAGGCGTCCATTTATTAATAACATTCTACGTAACTCCTTACCTTCCCTTACAAATGTTTTCTTGACATATAAATTCACAGATAAACTCGCAGATACAATAATACACATACTAAACTCACATACTTAACTCACATACTCGCTAACAGAATTAGGTGGTCGGGTGAAGTACGTGCGTGCGTTTGGCTTGCCCTCACTAATGCCATTAATTTTGCCGGTCTGGCCTCACCGGCGCCCGCGGCCACCCCTCGCCCGGGATCCGCGTGTGCCGCGGGAGTGACGGGAGCCTCGGCGGCGGACTCGACAAGGCACCATTAACCCTGCGCGTTCTCTTGCTCTCTCCACACTCTCCTTTTTGGTCATCACCTCGGTTACAAACGATATAAGAGAGCGTCGCCTTCGTCTATCCAGAAGACAGCTTGCAAACGACTCTGGAGTCAGCTCCCCTACCTCCAGGTATAGAAGTGTTCGTTGCACTGCCGAACGATCGCACACAAACACTGTGTGGCACCCATCATCGTCCACTGGAGGATAGCAAAACCAGCAGCACGGGGACGGACTTCTTCCTATCCGATGGAGATAATGAGCAAAGCATCCGTGACCTGTCATCACCTGCGCCAGATTATAGGTAAGGTAACGTGCTCCATTGCTCTCCACCCACGCCTCGATGTTGGGAATCAGCCTGCGAGTCCAGGCGCCGCTCTCCGAGGTTGTCCATCGAGTTTGCCAGCGATCAAAGGTGTCATATTCCACCACCTGCGGCAGATTCACGCTCTCTTCCGGGTCCTCCGCCTCCTCGTTCCCATACAAAGCGGCCCTGGCCCTTATTAACAAGTCCCACGGCATGCAAACTGACAGCGCGCACAATGCCTCTGATGAAACGGTACGATACGCGCGTGTCACGCCCAGTAACCCCAACCGCTGTGTCGATGTCAATCGCTGTCTCACACATCCGTACTCCACCCCCTCGCTCCATACCGGAGACGCATACAAAACTATAGATTCTAGCACTCGGTAATACAGCAAACGCGGTTTCGGACCGCATCCTCGTGGATTCGGTAGCAGCCACGACAGGTGCTGCGCTACTTTCACTGCCTTCTCACATACCCGGCTCATTTGACTATGAAAGAGTCTGCTATTACTGAACATCACACCAAGGTACCTAATCGAGCGCGATGTCCTGATTATCGAGGCCTCGTACGATAGTACAAGTCCGTCGGGTACGCGCCGCCCAGTTAAGAGCACTGCTTCAGTTTTCTCTTTCGCGAGAACCAGTCTCTCTCTCTCGTACCACGCCCCCACCACACGTAAGGCATGTTCCGCCAGCTCGCGCACTCTGTCTAATGATCGGGCTACTATAAGCAGCGCCATATCATCCGCGAAACCCACGGTTGTCACGCCTGGTGGCAGGAGCACCTCCAGCAGCCCGTCGTACGATAGGTTCCACAACAGTGGTCCCAACACTGATCCTTGTGGCACCCCACCAAATACAGCTGCTTCCACCCACTCACCACTTGGCGTCCGGGTTCCCACTCTTCGCTCGCTTAAATAGCTACGTACATGTCCATTATTATCGTCGGAAACCCACGGCGCTCGGCTGCAGCCAGGATGCGGTCCCAATGCACTGTATTAAATGCATTTTTCACATCCAGGGTAATTAGCAGACAGTGATTTCACCCTCTGCGCGCACGATCTCACTCCGACATGACCACCTTCATCGCCTGATGAGTTGATCTGCCCTCCGTGAACCCAAATTGACGCACCGACAGCCCTCCAGACAGGCGAATCGCTTCTAGCATTAACACGCGCAAAGCATATTCGAAACACTTCCCCACGTCTGACAGCATGCAAAGCGGTCCAAGGTCGGAAAGAGAATTACAGGCTTTCCCGGCCTTCGGTATTAAAGCCAGACGCCCTACTTTCCAAGCCCTTGGAAAGTATCCTAGCCTCAGACAGGAATTGAAAAGGGCACAAACCCAGCCGGATGCAGTGTTACGCATAACGTGAACGGTCTCGCCAGGAATTTCATCTGGACCCGGAGCTTTTCCTTTCTTCAACATCCCCATTGCGTACCTCACATCTTCGTTCGTGAACACGTCCCCCTGGCGCGAGGTGCCCACCCCTGGGCTTAAGCATCTCTTTCTGGTGTTAGGAGGAACAGCGCTTGACCCTGCGGCTACCCCCGCGATCTCGCGTGCGTTGGATGCCGACGACGTTGACGCTCCTTCCTGACGAGGCCAGATCAATGCAGCCTGCGCTGCTTCTTCTCCTCTTGCTTCGTCTTCCTCCTCTTATTCTGCTGCACTACCCCTTGGGATGGCAGCCTCTTATTGTCGCTCCTGCTCCACCACGAAAAGCGCGGACACCGTTGCGTGGAACTCCTATCGGTTGAGGCGAACCAGGGGCGACTTCCCCTTCAGACGATTCATGACCGCCTTGTAGGGTTTCCCCCACGGATCTTCTTCGCTAGTCGAGACCATCTCACTCCACGATGCCTCTTTAGCTCGACGCAATGCCAAGGATAAGGCACGTCGGCTTTCCAGCATCTCCATGCGATACGGGTGCGCCTGCTGTCGTGCTGCCGACGGGCTCCGGCGAGCCACCTTCTGCCAGCGGTGGCCGAGACGCTTTGCTTGGAGACAAAGATCTGCTATCTCCTGGCTCCACCATGGTACATTTTGTATTTTCCTCCTCTTGCGGGTCGGCAATGGTGGACGGGTTGACTGAAAGAGCGTCTCTAATTCCTTAATCAGTTCATCAATTTCGGCCACGGTGCACAGCGGCGGTAGCGCGGACTGTTCCGATGGACCGGCTGCTGCAGCTCCTCTCTCTTGACTACGTTGAACTGTTGGATCCAGGGATCCTGGCATCTGTAACTGGCCGCTCACTATTTCCCTCCACGCCTCCATGTCCGGGCGACCTAGTCTCGCCTCCCAAAGAGAATCGTCGGGCGAACCAATAGCCTCTGGTCTCGCTTTAAATCGATGAATAAGATAGCGGTGATCCGACCCCGAATAGCACGTGGACACTATGGACCTAGATATTCGAACGTGGAAGCTGCGGCTACACGCAAGGGCATCGATTCGAGAACCCACGCCACCACGCTCGAACGACGGGCCTGCTTGACTTGCCACGGGCATCAGCCCTGCTTGCTCGATCAAGTTCATCATACGGCGACCGCGTGAATCCACGCGATCTGATCCCCAGTGCGGAGAGCGGGCATTGAAATCCCCGGCGATTATAATCGGTTTCCTAACACTTGACAGACATGTCGCAAGACCCCGTAATTGACCTTCAAAGCTTTCTATAGTCAGTGATGGTGAGAAGTAACAACTCACTATCACAAACTCGCGAGTCTCCAATGCCACGCATCCGTCTGTCCCAAACACCTTTCTAGTCACCCCCATGTCGCAGCTAGGACGATTCGTATACCACACGCAGGCTGAGCTGCTCCTATCCTGATGCCAATTCGGATGAAGATTAAACGGCTCACTGATGACGACTATATCCGCGCGAAACTCGTTCACGGCCTGCCACAAGAGATCCTGTGCCGCGCGGCATCTGTTTAATTTATCTGCAGTACGCTGAACGCAGACATGTTTTCCTCTTCTCTTTCTTCTTCGGCTCGGAGATTTAGCAGCACAGTAACGTAGCTATCGGAACAAAAGGAAACGGGCACTCTTAAGTACAAGGATCTACATTTAAGTCGAACTGAACTGACATGGCAGTGAACAACACTTACTGCGACTTGTAACGGCAATGACAACCCCGGTTATGACCCTCACGGTACAAGGATCCTAAACCACAGCAAACAATGAGTAACATGGGTTCGTATAGCGAAGCAAATGACCTATGATCTATAACTTAAATCTGAATCAAAATGGGGAAAAGAAAGGAAGGGAAAGAGAATAAGAGAAAGGAAGGAAAAAGGGAAGGGGAAAAAAAGGGGAAAGAGGGGGAGAAAAGGGAACAACTGTAGCACGGAAGGGATTGTTTCAACTGACTCGCATCAATCTGCGTGCATCGCCCTCCCTCTCCGTTCAACTCAATTCAACTCACGCAACCCAATCCAAGGATGAAGCGGGACAGCGGGCTGACCTGACCCGACTTAGAAACATGTCATGGAACCACTCGACAACGTGAAGCGAAGTCAAGCCAAGCCAGGATTTAACTGAATATATTTAATTAATTAAGCTAGTCAAGATCGAACTAATTCAATCAACTTCATCAAGAGTAAGGATAGAACTAAGCAATTAGTATCAGGACACCGGCAAACCGAACAGCTATTTACACTCGGCATTCGGCCAATATCCAGCATGGTTGACAATCAAGGACTAACCAGCTACGTAATAATAGGAGCAACGGCAGCGGAACTAACACCAACATCAGCAACAATACTAGCGGGCAGGCTGAACAAACAAGGATGGTGCGATAAACGTTACTCGACAAATGATCACTCAATACTTACTTACTCAGCGATGCTTGTCGTAGGATGACTGATAGTGATCGGCTGCGTGCTCTTCCTCTGTTTTACTTCTCCTTCCTCTTCTTCTTCACTCGCCTCTGCTATAGACGCGTTGGCGCGTGGGCGTTGTCGGCGACAGCGGGTCCTTTTCGCTGCGAGGATGAGCAATGTGCTGTGGTGTGCTGTGCTGATCTGCTGCGCTTAGTTATGCACAATAACCCCTCACTGCGCCACGGCGCACGTATCGACACACGCGTATTGCTCCAAGCTTCGATTCGGAGCACCACAAACAGCGCGAATTAGCGACTTCCCCAGTTAGAAATGTACTAAATGAAGGCCCCTACGAGGTGCCCCAATTTATATCCAGAGCGGCCGGCAATCGTTGTGGCTGGGGGAACCTGCGAGGGGTAGTCCCTCACCCTTGAGCCCCGCTTTCGAGACACGCGCTTCGGCACACTCCCCTCGCTTTCTCGCCTCCCCTCGATCGAAGTAGGTGTCTCGTGGTCGTCTTCAACAAATCCCGGCAACCCAAAACTTACCAGGCCTTCGATGAAAGGACCAAATCAAGTCAACATTAATAACGTGAATAAATTACAATTAAATCAATTGCACTCACTGATCAATAACGGTGAAGGGTGTTGACTTAATAAAGCATAGACCAGACTTTCGATTATATCAGATCCTATTTGCTGTGGAAGTATAGAATCAAGTCTCCCCTGGAGGCGGGGGTTGCAGAATACGTCTCCAGCCTCCCAAGCCTGTCATCAAAGGCGACTTAAAAGGCACCGCGCGTTTAGCCCCTCTAGATAGGCAGCAATAAGCCGACATGTACGGACGAGGACCGTTCGCATCCCTTCGGACACCGGCCGATGGGTGACTCGTTGACCCGGTTCC
The DNA here is from genome assembly GCF_907164935.1 of Osmia bicornis bicornis. Classification (NCBI taxonomy): domain Eukaryota; kingdom Metazoa; phylum Arthropoda; class Insecta; order Hymenoptera; family Megachilidae; genus Osmia; species Osmia bicornis. The sequence goes on from NW_025791119.1 coordinate 74,804, forward strand.
GGCCGCTACCTGCGAGTGGGTGACGTAATCCGTTCATCAACCGTTAGTGCGCGCCTCCCACCCGCCCAACGAGGCGCTTAAAACTGCTAGCTTTCGTGACTAATCTAAAATTCAAATTTCGAATATCCAATTTTAATACATGCTACATTTCCCGAACATCTACCTCTCTCTCCGACAATTAATCTTGAAAGCAATCTGCACCAACTTTCTTTCGCGAAAATTGTATTTAATTACCTTTAAAATTAATTTTCATGGCAAATTTAAAATTCAAGGTTTTGGTTCGTATGAATTCTTAATTATAATATTAATGTGGTTCTTCAAACACGAAACATCAATTCTAGTTTTCTGTAAATTTTAGATTTTGATAAATTTTGAATTTTATTGCATTTTAAATTTCTTTACATCAATTAAATTAAATTCAATTAAAATCGCATTAACATGACGCGCGATCCCCAACCAGTGACCTCTAATCTCGGACGCATTACGCTCGCGTCTCGGCTCTCTCCCGGATTCCGACCCGCGGCTTCTTCTTTGATCCCCTCTCTCGCGCTCGCTCTTCACAGCATCCCGAGCTCGATCTTTCCCTCTCGCTGTATCTGCCGGGCAGTGGATCGAGACCGGCCGGCCTGAACCTTCCTCTCGCTGGCCGACTCTCGGCGAACCGCGACCCTTCTTACTCTTCCCCTTAGGTTCTCTGATTGCATCCGCACTATACGTAGCGTTCCGCTTCCGGTGCCATTACACACATGTAGTATAGAATTGAATGAACTGACTGGATGGATGAATGCATGTGACAAACGACACGAGCGTTCCGAGCGCTACCGCGTGCTTTCGCATGAGCATTCCTTCGTTCGAAAAATTTTTCGCGTCCTCTCCCACGCCCGGAATTCGCCCATCGAGAGATTTAGCTCACCCAAATGTGTGTTGCGGTCGATGGTGTCCAGGCAACCCAAGACTTCCTTTCGCTCGCTATCATGCGTGCATTCCTCAGTGCGCGTAACCAATTCCACGCCCGAAATCCGCCCATCGAGAGGCTTTGCTCGCCCAAATGTGTGTTGCAATGATTCTGCAAGGATAATGCACAGTTCCGGCGGTGTGTACGCACACCGGATGTAGAGTGTCCACCAACGCACTCTATACCTTCTGTGGGTAAATGAAAGCACCGTCGGTCAAAATAGTCTGCGTTATAAACGGAGGTGCGCTGGGGCTTACCCGCGACGTTCTTGGACGACTGAACGCCTTTAGGTCGTCCGAGTCGGTCGATGTGTAAGCAACATCGTGGCTACACAGAATGCTCCCCATTAAAGCCCTCTGGGGTTGCCGGAGGTATCTGTGGCCGATACGGAGCAAGTTTTTAGTGGGTATTGGGGTACTGTAACGATCCAACTCAGGGAAACTTGTTTTGGTATGTACCTTTGAGTCCCACACTGCCCGAGACCCCTCCTAACCGGACGGGTTCCTCGCTTACGTAAATGTATTTTCTTGCTGTCAAAATATTTTTAAAAAAAAGTTAGGATAGGTTAGGTTAGGTTAGGTTAGGTTCCACGGACCACGTGGGACGCGACGACGCCGCAGGGATCCGCCGCCGTAAGAGGTGCGAGGGGGGGGGGGGCGATGGCGGCTTTCGCTATTTGCCCCCCTGGCGCGACGGATGCGGGACGGGGTAGTGTAGCGGAAGGGCCCGCGTGTCCTCCCGCTTCCTGGGAGAAATATTTTTACGGGGGTGTTCCTTGGGTGGCGGGAGGGGTCGCGGTGTCCCCTCCCGCCCCGGACGAAATGAGCCCGGACCCCGGTCGGACCCGGGGGCTGGCGGGTGGGGACCCCGTTCCAAATCGGGGGCCCCTCTCCGTCCGCCGCCGGGGGGCCGGGTGACTCCGGGCGGAGAGTGGCGTCTCTCTCCCACGCTCGGAGTGGCCCTGGCCCCCGCAGGGGGGGTGCGGTGGAGCCGAGGGAGTCCCCCTGGAGGGTGGCCGGCCACGGCTCACCGCAGCCCACAGGGGGACGACTCGGCGGACCGAAGGCGCCCTGTTTGGGCGCCATTGCACGCGGACCCGGGGTGTAGCCGGCACCGGAAGCCGGCGGAGCGAAGGACAGCGCCCGATCTTCCTCGCGGGCGGGCGGGGGGTTGCTCCTCCCCGTAGCCTGTGGGGAGATCGAGGCGCGGGAAGTGCAGGCGGTACGGGCTGGGGGGCCCGGCCGCCATTGCACGCTGTTCCCCCGCGATTGAGCCGGCACCGGGTGCGACCCCTAGTGCTGCTAGGGGAGTTGTTACATCCCCGGTGAGGGGCGCTTTCAGCGCACGGCGGGGGAGGCTCCGGAGTTATAGTAATCAGGTCCCGGAGCCTCTGCCATACGTCAGAGGAGGTCGCCGTGGGGTTTTGGTCAGTAGGAATCTGACACTCCCCCGCTGCCCTCCCCTAGGGGTGGCGGGAGGTCTTATGGAAGATATCCCCACGAAAAAAAAAGAAAGGTTGGGTTCCCGCTCGACACGTCGAGAGCGGACGTGTTTCGTGATCGCTCCGTGGTCAGATTTTCACCGCGGTGGATAGCGGCTTAGTTATTCGCGTTTTTTGGTAAAATCATTTTTGTTATGTGTTCGAAAGTGCTATTGTGTCGTTTTTTCATTAAATATTGTGTTAATTTGTTGTTAAATAACGAAAACGTGATGTGCGTGTTACGCGGCATTTCGACGTCCTGTTTCCGGTGTTCGGGGTGTTAATTATCAACATTGGACATTATTTAAGGATAATTTCCGTAAATTGGAAACGATTCGCAGTGAAATTCCGCGTTTTTTGGAGCCATAGCTCCAACACTACGCACCTGATCAAAAAATGTCATAGAACATAAATAGTAGGAAATTTAATTTCGTACAAAAAAGGTCTATTAAGGGCACAGACTCCTTGTGCCATGACCTGTATGCGTGCACTTACACAATCAACGGAAAGCATGCACGTATACGCCATGTGTGAGAGAGACACTTGATTTCGTAGATTCCATTTTTCGTCTCGATAATTGCATAAATGAAATTTTCGCGGGTACACCACACACGGGTAGACTTCGCTACAGGTCGGTCAGGTCCGCTTTAACGCTAATAAACACCATACGTTGAGAAAAATGGAATTTTCGAAACTGTACGATTGAGACAGACGCTGTTGTAAGCAAACAACATGGCTGCCGAATGCTATGTTCGGCTACATTTTAGCGAATATTGGACGATTTAATCGTTCTTTTACTGATAACAGAGCTGACTATCTTTCCCTGAACTAGCACAATATAATTGAAATTCGATTTTTCACCATTTATCACTTCTGGAAGACGTAAAATTGAATCTACGATTTGCACGCATCAGACGTCAAATAGACATAAGAATAGTTCATTGATTCTCCGTCAGAGGCATTGATGGTATATTTGACCACGTTATCATCAGGGTCGATAAAAACACAAATCTGTCTATAAATGTAAATTCGATAAATCAGACGATAAATGTAAGGCATAGTTGCCGTAACGTATTAAGACTTCTGTCACGGTGTTGCAACATCTGTTACAATTGTAACAGGCTCGAGCCGATTTTGATTCCTGCCAGACATAGAAAAGAATAGTGCGCTCGAGAGAAAGAGATCCGGGAATGAAACAATACATATACTAATGTGTGCAACCATAAAACTTTTTTATTCATATTTATAATCATGTTTTTTTATCAATGTAATTGCAGATAGAATACTTGAAATGATATGCTAGAAAAATGAATTATAAAACTTACACCATATACAGTGAAAACTTGATAAATGTAACTATTGCCGGTCCACTTCGCAACTGTTATGGAATAGGAGAATCATTTTTCGAATTTAATTGTATGGTCAATAAACACTGACTAGAAACAGTTAGTAGTTAAAGACGAAAGAGAAACTGAAACCGGGATTTATTGCCTTCATTTAAATGCCCCATGTCAATGTGACCATACTAATGCACAGAATAAAGTTTTCTATTTTGTACTTTTTATTAATAAAAATTTCACTATCATGTGGGGAAGATTTTTCTGATTAAAATGAAGCTAAACACAATATAAATTGGTCAACATTTAGTAGCATAATATTGGGTTAAATGTTGTGCTTGCGAGTATTTCTCTCTTTGTTTATCCTTCTTGCGCTATCCTTTTCTATGTTCGGAAACATCAAAGAACGACGGATTCGTGGTGCTAGTAGAGGTAGAATGAATGAAATAATACACATAACGTAAGTACGCGACCATAAGACTTATAGGAATGAAAATTACCTGACATAATAATTTCAAGAAGGAAATAAGAAATAAAGAAATGAATAATGAATTTTAATATAATTCTGTCACACTTAGCCTGTGACACCCTGTATATGCAGGTACAATTATATTAAAATTCATTATTATATTTCAGATGAAAAACATTTCAATAATACGTGGCTGGAGTGGCTGTCATGGTAACCGACGATGTAGACGTCGCGGAGAAAGAAGAGGCATTGTTTATATTTATTGATTATATTTCAATGAATAAATATTGTATATTATAGATCAATTTACATGTTCCTATAAGTTTTATAGTCGCGTACGTTATGTGTATTACAGAGTCTCATCGAATCTGTCGTAGCGTGTGACTATATTTCCGCCGATCGGCCCTACGTTGTTTCATTCATGATACTCCTTCTCTTTCTTTCGCGCTCTCCTTTTCTATGTCCGCCAGGAATCAAAATCTCGCTCGGCTCAAGCAAATTCATTTTGCTAGATGGTCACAGATGCGGCAACACTGCGTTAGAACTCTCAAATGATGTGATTTGGCAACTATACCACCTCACTTTCGTTTCTTATTCTGCACAATGACGTTAGATGTCACACCGTCAATAGTCGAATTTCTCAATTATGTATTTTCACCATTGCCCGACTCTTTCTAATGGCGATTACATCGATTCGGAGGAGGCCTCGAAGGAGTCCGTGCCCTTAACATTTTGCGATAGCTCGCACCGTTTCCGAGATATTTGCATATTTACCTCAAGGAAAGGGGCGTCACGCACAAATTCCCAGATATTTCTTCTTCTTCTTGTTCTTCTTCTGAACAGCTGCGCTGGAAGTGGTGTTTACAACTGGAAATAGTGAATACAGCTTAGAATAGTGCAGAGTTACCTCAAAGAAAGGGGCGACAGTGTTTCTTCTTCTTTATAATGTTGGTGCGGCTTCGGAACTTTTAAATATCTCGGTATATCTCATAAACTACGCATCTGATCAAAAAATGTCATAGATGATAAATAGTAGGACATTTAATTTCCTACAAATCTTATTCGGGTTGATTCATTTGATTTCATTTTATTTTTCCTTATTGTTTGTAATTTGTAATTTATATGTAATTTATATTTATTTCATTCCACCCTATTACAAACGTATGATTCATATTTATATATAATAAATAACCGTAGTATTGATTTTACTAACTGATTTATCCTCCATCTTGATCCGTCTGGAAGCTTGATTTGATGTTCGTGTGCTTTATACCTTCGTGAAAGTACTGTATATCAGACTTATCTTTGATGATAAGTTTGATGGTAAGTATGGATTCCGAGGATTGCGCGGCTGCACGATGGATGGTTTTGCAGTCGATAACTGTGTGTACCGGGTAACTGGCGCGCGGTAGGTAATTGCTGCGCGGTAGATAATTGGTCTGTGGATAACCGTTACGGAACCGTTACGGAGCGAGCGGCCGAGTATTATGTGGTGGATGGAATATTTGCGGTTGGTAATATCTCTGGTGCTGCGGTTGGTTACCGACTAGGGATAGCTTTACGGCTTATCTTCGGGCAGTATTGCATGCTTTACTTATGACGATGCGTTTTGCTATCGTTATCTTTCGTAGGTACCTTACTTCTGGTTTTCATCGCGGTGATTTATTGAAAGTTGTTGAAGTATTTTCGCTTTTATTTCCGCTTTTCGCTTTTGAACGTTTATATATTCTGTATAATTAGTTGATTAATTTGATGATTTGGTGGTTAATTTGATGGTCGATAATCATTACGGTATGGACTAGGGAATTCGAACACTAGGTATCTATGTTCTTTATGGTTTATGGTCGCGCTCTGTATTTTACTTCGCCCGGTTTCCTATCTTAGTTGACGTTGACATGGTCATCGGTCATCTATGATGTGATGTGATACGAAGTGTTAAGTGATAAGTGTCAATTGAACTGAATTAATTAATTAATTGATTTGAATTTATTGAAATTATTGAATTTTGAATTTTCTAATTTAAATTTTGTATTTATTCGTGCGGATGTGATTGCTGTGACAGGGCGCGTACTAATGTGCTACGCTCGGAGGTATTGTATTGTAGTGTAATTGCAGTGTATTTGTTAATGTGGTATCATTAGCTGCGTTTTATGCATTTTATGCATTCGGTGCATTTATATTACTTACTATTATATATTATATATTATATGCTGTATTATGTTATAATATTGTATTATAGTATTGTTATTGTATTGCATTATACCATGATAATATTGTACTATTTTATTTATGTTATTAATGTTATTACATCCAAGCTACGTTCAATCTACGTTCAATTGCGTTCAGCCTGCGTTCAATCTGTGACCATTTTAGGCATTGAATATATTATATGTTATATTATAATATTATTATTTTAGACCTTGGATTGTGTCCAGTTATTCAGCTATATTAGTTAGCTATGTTAGGTTATACTTAACCAGTATTCTGTATTAAATTGTATTGTATTGCATTATTATTATATAACTTCCTAACTTTCTATTCCATTATATTATTATAATTGAGTAAGTAAATGTACAGAGTAATTAACAATGACATATGGCATACCGAATTGCATTGAATTAATTTACTTGATACAGATTATTAATATGTGTCTGCTTTATTTTACCTGCTGTGATTATAGCTGTGGTTATATCTGTGATGATTATATTGGATTATGGGATTAGTTTAATAAAAGTCAGTAATTTAATTTTCACTAAGATATTTATTTTAAAATCTTAGAAGGACGTCTATACTGTGCTAAGCTCAAGCAAGGAATGAAACCTCCTGAAAATGCACGCAGAAAACTAGCGCCCACTTTCAGAAAGAAAAATAACGGCCCCGGGCCTTCAATGTGTTTATTGCCCCAGACCCTTAGGTCTGGTACGGCTCGAAACCCATCGACCCTGGTGACAGAGCTAGGCCTTTGTCTGATAGTCAGTGTCCCTCAACATAGAGATTCGTTTTTGTCTATACATTATAATATTATTCCAACACGCCTCCTCAAAAAATGAATCGGCTGTATTTAAACAACAATAAAGACTATCCTTCTTTTGCCTTTCCTGGGAACTACATACTGCCCAACATTTGTTGCAAAGAATCAGAGAAACCCAGGAAAACCTGATCAGACCATCAATTATACTAGGTTATATATATTTAAATCTAAGGAAATTTTTTTTTTTTTTTTATATATATTGTGACCCTTTCGGGGGTTCACTCTATACGATTCTACAATTCTATATTACAAACGTTGGGCGCCAGCCACTCGCGGTGGCAATCGAAAATTGGAAAAAGGGGGCAGAATGGGGGTCGTTACAGGGGATGGGATTCGTGGCACTTACGTCCTTACAATCTCGCGGGGGAGTACGCAAGGAGGATTTGTCGAGGGTTAGGGAAGATCTCAGGGTGAGGGAGGTTTCTGCAAGTTCGTTTACGTTACGCGTGAGGATGCTTTTAGACGGGAATGTTGGGGGCTGGACAAAAGGGTTTCAAGAAATATAACGGGGGATGACCGGCGCGATACGCGGACACACAAGTTCGCAATCGAAGATCGCCGTTGCCGAAACTCACACTCTTACGTTAGTAACGAAAGGCTTACCAAAATCGCTGTACAGCACTCACACACACCCGTTCTCACTTCGCAAATCGCTTTCTCAAAATCTACTCAAAATCGCTCTGTGTACAATGATAGCCTAAGGCTCAATGACGGCTCGTCGTCGCCGCCGCGACGACGGGTCCGTCGCGGGATGATTTTTGGGGAGGGGATGGGGAATAGGAAGGGGGCCTTTTCTGGCAACGGAATAGATTGGTTATCGATTATCGATCTGCCGGTGTTCGGGTTCGATGGGGCTGGCGGATCTCCGGCCGTGGCGGGTGGACTGAGGTCTTCGGGCTCGGCGACAGATGGCTCCAGGTGGACGTTTGTATCAGCTGCTGGGCCGCTTCGTCTCTTTTTCCGCCGTCCCGCGTTGCTTTTCCTCTCCTGGAGGGTGGGAGGTCTGTCGCCGGCCTCGTAGCTCCTTTTTGCGGGTGATCTCTGTTGTCTCTTTTCCGTCGCCTCCATCGGCCCGACACCGGCGGGCGGGGAAAAGGGGTGAGGTGTTAGAAGGGTTAAGGGTCATTTCTAGGTGGGATTTGAGGTGGGAGAAGCGCAGCGATTGTAACGGGGGGGCACAGGTGTCACCACGTTAAAATATAAAGATATTTTTATAATAGTTTTTATTTTAAGCCCATCCCATCTCTGAGCTGTAGAAATCTTACGGCTGGTAGCGGTTTGGTTAACACATCAGCCAATTGGTGACCTGTTGGAACATATTTCAATTTAATTATATTATTTTCCACTTGTTCTCTGGAAAAATGATATTTAATATCAATATGCTTTGATCTTTTGTGGTTTGTTGGATTATTTGCAATACTGATACATCCATTATTACCCTCATATATCGTGATTGGTTCGGAAATATTTATCTGAATAGTTTTAGCTAATGAGCGTAACCACAATGCCTCTCTAACTGCCTCAAAAAGAGCCATATACTCGGCCTCCGTAGATGAAGCAGCTACCGATGTTTGTCTCTTAGTAGACCAGCATATTGTACATCGTTCAAATAATCTAAATAAATAGCCTGTGGTACTCGTTTTATCATTACTATCACTTCCACCCCAATCAGAATCAACATAACCACATAGAAGATCATTATAATCACCTTTAATATAGGTTAATTTTATATGCATGGATCCTTTAAGATATCTAAGTACCCGCTTTAAACATTTCCAAAGTTCTTTATTATTTTTAGTTAGATATCTACTCAATATATTTACAGCTGTGCTCAGATCAGGTCTGGTGCACAGCATCACGTACATTAGACATCCGATAAGATTTCGGCAAGGAGCCTCATATTTCTCATCGGAATTCAATGCCGTGTAATCTAATTTATTTTCGAGAGGCGCACTAACTGCCTTACAATCTGACATATTAAACTTTTCTAAGATTGTTTTAATATATGCGCTTTGATCCATGCATATTTCATTCTCTTTTCTTTCAATTTTAATTCCTAAGAAAAGACTTATATCTTTTAAATCTTTCATACTAAATTTACTTTTCATATAGTTTTTGAAACTATTCATAACTTCAATATTAGCAGTAGCTATTACTAAGTCGTCTACATAAAGTACGACATATATGTTTCGAGATACATCTCCATTATCTAACATGTAGATGCATCTGTCAACAGAAGAATTTTTAAAACCTTTTTCTTTTAGCGCTTGTTCAAAAACCTCACACCAGCACCTTGCTGCTTGTTTGAGTCCATACAATGCTTTATTTAACCTACATACTTCATTACTGCTACTTTTAATTCCTTCAGGAACTCTCATATAAATTTCTTCTCTCAACGTACCATTTAGAAAGGCTGTCTTTACATCCATATGATGTACTAATAAATCAAACTGATTAGCAAATGCCAGAACAAATCTAAAACTTGAAATTCTTGCAACAGGTGCAAACGTTTCATTATAATCTATTAAATATTGTTGACTGAAACCTCGTGCAACAAGACGAGCTTTATATTTTAATGGGTTTCCATATTCATCATTTTTTAGTGCAAACACCCACTTACAATCAACAATATTTTTATTATCAGGCTTTGGTACTAAAGTCCATGTATTGTTAATCAAAAGAGAATCAATTTCATCTTTAATAGCCTGTTGCCATTTAATTTTATCATCCCTATTTTCAATTTCATGATATGACTTAGGAATTTCACAAACTATGGATTGAGCAGACAAAAGATAATCATTTGGCATTTCACTTTCATTGTAAGAAACAGACGGACGATGTTTGATCCTCTCACTCCTTCTTAATTCAGGAGACATTTGCCTTTTTCCATTATTATTGTTATTATTATTACTATTATCATTATTTTTGAAAGATTCATTGTGTGCATCTGTTTCTGTCACAGATTTATTAAGTTCAGGATTTAATTCAGTATTAATTTCTATCACCTTTGATGTGGTTATATCTAATTTATCACTATTAGATTTTTGAGAGTTTACTGATTTAGGTATATCAGTTTCAGATCGTACCATAACTGGTCTTGAAATTAAAAAATTAGTTTCATCTGTTATTACATCTCTCACCACATCAAACTTACCAGTTCCAACATTCCACACCTTGTAACCATTTGTTTCGTATCCAACTAATATGCCCTTCCGGGATTTATCTTCAAATTTTGATTCTCTGGTTTTATTATGGACATATACAGTTGATCCGAAAACTCTTAAATCTTTTAATTGAGGCTTTTTATTATGCCACATTTCAAATGGTGTTTTAAATTCTTTCAAAGCTTTTGTTGGGGTTAAATTAATTAAATATGTAGCTGTTAGAACAGCTTCTCCCCAGAAAACTTTTTCTAAACTAGCCCCAGCTACCATAGCCCGAGCCCTTTCTGTTATTGTCCTTACCATACGTTCGGACACACCATTTAGTTGTGGAGTGCGAGGAACTGTTAAGTGGTAGCTTATACCTTTCTCAACACAATAATCTTTCATTTCATTAGACAAATACTCCCTACCATTATCGTAGTATAAATTTACTAATTTCATATTAAAATGATTTTCGCATTTTGCGACATAGTCTCGGAAGACATTAAAAACATCCGATTTACGGGCAATTAAATAAGTTACGCAATAATGGGTGTACTCATCAACAAAGAGTACAAAATAATTTTTATCATTAATTGTAGTAGGAGTGATTGGACCACAAACATCTGTATGCACTATAAATAGTGGTCGTCTTACGTGACTTGTATCCTTCGCTTTTCTAAATGGTAGTCGCGCTTGTTTTCCATTAATACAAGCTTCACATAAACTATCATTTGCATTTATTTTTTCTATTTGTTTTATGTCTATAAACATTTCTTTATTTTTCAATGCTAAAAACTTATTTTTACCAATATGCCCTAATCGCCTATGCCATAAATCATAGTCACATTGTTCAGCACTAACTGCTTGAACAATGTGTTTCTTAAAATTTGAATTTATTCTAAATTCTATGCCAGTTAATTTATTTATGGCCTTACCTGACATTATAATTTGTTCGCTTCTACTTATCTTTACCCCTTGGTCATCGAATGTCACGGTCATTCCTGGCTGTTGAATCCGTCGGACAGATAGTAGATTGTACGAAACATCTGGGCAGTAATAAACGTTCTCCAGAATTCCTTGAACACCCATGTTCGTGATGACTCCTATATCACCCTTCTTTGTCGCCTGGATGTACGCGCCGTTCTTCGCTACGGCGAGTTTAACCGGCACCTGTAGTTGTTTAAAATTTTCTGCAACATCCTTCCTGTTTGTAAGATGGTCCGATGCGCCAGAATCCAGGATAAACATTATCTTCTCTTGGTGATTCATTTCCTCTTGATGATATTCTCCCACCATAAATGCAAAACTCGAGGTATTGTAGTTACCAGCAGACGTAGACGGTTGCACAAGCTCAACCGTTTGAACCGTTCTATTTTCTGCATTTAAATTTTTCTGCTGCCGTTTATAATAATAGCAGTCCTTTTTCAAGTGATTCGTTCTACCACAATGATGGCATTTTTTAATATATGGTCCATTGACCTTTGATAATTGTCGCTTATTTTTATAATGGTTTTGGTTGCCTTGCTTCGAAATTTTTGAATTATTTTTTTTCTTTTCCCTGCTTTTATTTTCAACACTCAGCACTTTCAAGCTTGTATCGCGATCTTCACTTATTAGCTTCACTTCGTGATCTAATAGTCGAGTTTTTACGAATGCCAGTGTCAAATTATCCTCGGTTAGCGTTTCAATTGCGGTTATTACCCCGTCATAAGAAGAGGGTAATGTCAATAACAGATGCGCCACTTTATCGCACTCTTCTAACTTGGCACCCGCAGCTATTAATTCAGTAATTAGTTCGTCAAAAACTTTAAAATGTTTTATGAGTGGTTGTTCAATCGGCAATTTTAATCCTAACAACTTTTTCTTCAGTGCTAACTGGGTAGCAATACTTTTACGTTCGTAAATCGCGTCTAAACTTTTTAATATTAGCCGCGCACTGCTATCCGTCTGAGCAAAGCTCAGGTATGAGTCTGATAAATATTCTATAATATTGTTTTTGGCAATTCTGTCCGCTTGAACCCACTCCGCACTTAACACATCTGGAATCGGATCATCGATTACGTGTATAACGTTTAGCTCTGTTAAGAGTCCTCGGATCCTGAATTTCCAGATGCTATATTTTTCACCATCAAAGCCTTTAATATTCCTTTTCATGGTTAATGCACTAGCCATTGTTTTTGTCACTAATAAAATAAGATATATATTACACTTAGATTACTATTACACTAGAATTACTCTTACACTATTTTTACAATCACTAAGGTTTTAAGAACTAGATATTTACTTTCTAAATCACACAAAAAATATCTATTAAATCACACAAAAAAAAATTATATACACAGTCACTTAGTTTATAACGTAACTGGGCCCATAACCTATTGGATTATGGGATTAGTTTAATAAAAGTCAGTAATTCAATTTTCACTAAGATATTTATTTCACAAGCTTAGAAGGACGTCTATACTGTGCTAAGCTCAAGCAAGGAATGAAACCTCCTGAAAATGCACGCAGAAAACTAGCGCCCACTTTCAGAAAGAAAAATAACGGCCCCGGGCCTTCAATGTGTTTATTGCACCAGACACTTAGGTCTCGAAACCCATCGACTCTGGTGACAGAGCTAGGCCTTTGTCTGATAGTCAGTGTCCCTCAACATAGAGATTCGTTTTTGTCTATACATTATAATATTATTCCAACAGATTATATATGCGATTATATTTGCGGATATATTTATTTGACTTAGTTTAATGGGTCTTGTATTATGGAATTTAGAAGAGTCTATCTGGATTGGATGGATTAATGAGTTTATATCATATGCGTATATTGCGTTTATAATCCCTTTGCATATTTTAAGGGTGGGTTTGATTCTGATTCTGGTTTCTTGTTTCTTAGTTCTTAGCTCCTTAGTTCCTCTTGTAGTATCATGCATTGTTTCTAAGCTTTCGGGGGTTGTTTGGGTGCCCAGGCATTGTCAATTAATTGTAGACTATAAGATGCATCATATATCCTTTAGCAATTTAGATATGAATGGCGTGTAACGACATTGGTTTATTGGTTTATTGGTTTATTGTTCGCCGTTCACTATTCACTATCTTTATTCTTTTCTTATTTTTATCCTTGGTCACTTGCCATGTTGCAGTGACTTCTTCTTCAATTGAGTGTTACGTTTTACGTTCCATGTTCCTATAGTATTATTCACTGCTCTTTTGTAGCTCTTCATACCCCCCCTCAGGATAATGTTTTGCATACTATGTTTAATTCAATTCTAGTGCAGCTGTGACAGTTGTGAATCTGTGTATTTTGAATACTTACGGTACTTTATGCAATCTTTTGTACATTAATTACCCTTTCTTAATTACAATTCTGATTCTGATTTTGATTCTGATTTGGAAAGTGTTAGTTCAGTATTGGTTAATACGGCTGGTGCTCAGGGAGGTATACGCTGCGGTAGTCCGTCCTGCATGATACAATGTCTTTATGGTTTTCTATACATACATATATGCGTTATGGTTCCTTAAATTCTTTGAAGTTCTTGACCGTGGATCTCATATGACTTTCTTATAGGAGTGTCTGGCTTGGTTTAGCACCTATATGCCTTTTCTATTAATTGGTATTAAAGGGGGTTTAATGGAACTGCATTATTTAAACTGACTGTGGTATGAGGAGTTTAATTAATTATCTACATCGGTATACTTATTAAATTGATTATATTTGGAATGTTTTCGTTACATATTATATATGCACATATGTTCATAGTAATTTTGATCTATTGTAGTGTAGTTTAGTTTTCTTGCACCTTTATATTATGATTTAATAGTAATATGGTTGTACGTGGGGTTTATTATTGATTGTTTATTATTGATTAGTTTTCACCACGCGCTGTATTGCATCGACTTACCTGTATCAGTATTAATATTAATACCATACTTATCGGAGCGGTATTATAATCCAGTAACAATCTAATCTACTCAATTTATAATTATTTGAATTGTTTGATCTGCCTTATGGTTTATGCCGATTTAGGTCTCATGTGCTCCCCATATTATATGAGATGGGTATTCTCTTCTCCTGTTATCCGTTAATTACACTCTACCTCCACTTCCATTCGCTGGCGTTAGGGCTTCCTGCAAATAGACTAGGATTATGTTACATTTTACATTTAATACTATGTTTAATTTCTGATGTTAACAGTTCTGTCTCTTGCTATTATTCTCATTATGAGGTATATGTTGCTACTTATTTTTATTGATGATTTGTTCGAAATAATTTCTAATTGTTTTTTATTGCCTTCATTTGATCATTGATTGTACTCCATCATGTTCGCTTGCCAACCCCGTTGAGGTTGTGCTCCTGTAAATGTTCCTGCAAGTAAATTTAAGTAACTTAATAGTTTTAATGAATGGTTTCAATTATTAGTATTACATTACGCTCACCTATTTATTTTCTTCCCAGCTTACTTTCTGGTTATACCCTATATTGTATATTTTATGCTATACCTTATTTACCTTTTACCTCTGATAATAATTAGTAGCATTCGATGTTATGTTATGTTTGCTTCTCTTCTCTCATGGCTGGCTTGCTATTAGCTATCTGTCTGGCGACTTTATTTTACCTTACGGTTCACATCGTTGGTTTATTTCATCTCAAATTTATGGTTTATCTTGAGTTTAATTTTATGTGATTATATTGTGCGCTAGTGTTGAATGTTAAATATTCCTCTCCTGCTATTTGGCCGCTCGGCTGTATGTATGAATGTTTAACGTTTTAGGTTTTGGAGGTTTTGTTGGTCATTTGCTTATGTCCAGTTCACATATGATCGCTTGCCTGCTTGCGTGCAATACTACTTATGTTTACTTCACAGTTTCTCACGTTCTCATATTGCTTACTGTTTCTTTTACTGCTAACTATTCATTAACTGCTCTATTGCATTAGATGCATTAGATGCATATATATATATATATATATTTCCCGTTGTATTTGTGATTTGATTTAACCAGTTTTAGTATATTTAGTATGTTGAGTATGCTTATTATGACAGCTGTTATTGAATGTATGGGCTCCTCTATTCTATTCATGGGCTTCATGTGCTTATTAATTCCTATTCATTAGTCATTATTTATTTATTCATTCACTCATTCATTTATTCATTTATTTATTCATTTATTCTTCACTCATTATTTATTCATTATTTATCGTTGCATATTTGGGGCATTCGAAGCGCTACTCGAAGCGCTATGCTTGTCATGAGCGTGTGTGTGTGTGTGTAAAGTATGTATGGGACAGGTCATCGAGGATTGCAGCCTACCAAGATGTGGCACAGTCAACCGGGGAAAGGACTCGTCCCGGGCCCTGGCTGTGCTGAAGAGCAAGCCCTGTTAAAACAGGTGAACAAATGGCGCGACCACCCGTTGAGCAGGAGCTCCGGTTCCTGGTCGCGGCCGAAGAGGAACCCCTGTCCTGGCAATAGTGCTAGGCAGGCGAAGAGGTGGCGCGGTCACGCCGGGAAGATGTCCCCCCGGTGCCGATCGTTGCTGAAGACAAATGGCCTGTCCTCGTGGAAGTATACCTCGTGGGCGTGATGATATCTAGGAAAAGCCACATCATCATTATCAACCAACCATGGTGGACGAAGATGGACACGGTCAGCCGTGGAGATACGATGTCCCGGTTCCTGGCCGTGTCGAAGAGCAAGCTCCTGCCCTGGCAGGTGAACACATGGCGCGACCACCCAGAATGGGCTTACTTCGGTTCCTGGTCGTGGCCGAAGAAAAATCCGGTGCCTTACCGTGCAGGTTGAAAATGTCCTACCGCTGGATCGGAGGTGCAACGGCGTGGATCCGCAGATGCCCCATGTGCCTAGCGCATGGCGTTTTTGCGGGCGGCCGCAATAACGCGAAATGCGTTGAATTGCCGAAGCGTCGTTGTGGCTATACGCTGGTATTCCTTTATGAATTCTAACGAGTGAAAAGGTGCCGGCGGCCCACGTTAGGGGAGGGGTTTTAGTGGGTAGTATATCCAGCCTCGGGACTGCTATTGCTCGGGAACACTATGGATGACTTGAAACTAAAAACGCCACCAACAACAACAAATACTGGACGGGACGTACCGACGACGACTGCGGCTGTTCAACAGGGCGCGAGACCGGAAACGGGCGCGGAGGATATGGCGCAGCCCAGCACTAGCAGGGTAACGGATGCGCGCCGCCTATCCGTCCGATTAACTAACGATGCATCCCCACTGCATCGAGGAAGGAAGCTCAGAGGCGGATGCGGAATAGGACCCTGCCTGCCACGGAGCCGTTGCCGAGGCCCATCTCAGCACCCGACCAACCGGCATCATTTGTGGGGACTAGAATGGCCCGGATTGTCGAAGAACATCGGAGGACGGCGGACGGGACCTGGGTGACGGTAGTCGGCCGCCGCGCTAAAGCTGCAAAGAAGATGGCGGCAGTCGTCAAGGCCCTTCCCTCCCAGAGATCCAAGGTGGTTGCCCAGAAGGGGCAGAAGAGAGGGGCGGCACCGGCCGTTAAGGGGCAAGGGGCCCAACCTGCCAGGCAGAAGGCCCCACGCCCTCCTCGTACTGCGGCGATCACCATCAACCTAGCTGCCGAGGCTAAGGTCTCATACGCCGAGGCCATGCTCATGGCCCGGGAGCAGGTCAAGTTGGAGGAGCTGGGCATCACGGCGTTGATGCCCAGAAGAGCTCGGACCGGTGGCTTGGTCCTCGAGTTGCCTGGGGAGGACAGGACGGAGAAAGCTGCCAAGTTGGCTGACCGACTCCGCCAGGTGTTCAGTGGTACCGAGGTGAGGGTTGCCCGCCCCATAAAAATGGGCGAGGTTAGGGCGACCGGTCTTGACGACTCCGTCACCCCGGCGGAGGTGGCGGCCGCATTGGCCGCTGCGGGGGGTTGCTCCGCTCAAGAAATTAAAATGGGGGAGATTCGCACCTCCCCCCAAAGGATGGGGACTGTCTGGGCGAGATGCCCTCTAGCGGCACTCGAAAAGTGATCCGCCTCTGGGAGGGTTCTGGTCGGGTGGTCCTCAGCCAGAATACAGGCGCTACCACCGCGGCCATAGCAGTGCTATCGCTGCCTGGAAAGAGGGCATGTTAGTCAGCGATGCACCTGCGAAGCTGATAGGTCTGACCGCTGCTATGCGTGCGGAGAGTCGGGCCACGTGGCCAGCAAGTGTAGCGCCACCCCGCGGTGCCCCCTCTGTGCGGACCTGGGACGGCCCGCGGGGCCTCGATTGGGGGCAAAAGGTTGTGCCCCCTCCTCCTCCCAGAGGAAGAAGAAGAGTGCCGTTGAAGGGGCAGGAACAGCCCCCAAGGAACAGGCATCAAGGACCAAGCCTGCGGAGTCGAAGAACGGGGGCAAGAAAAATCCCCCTGCCAAGTCGGCGAGTAAAAATGCCGCGGAGGCGGCTCGTTATTAAATATTTTACTATATTAGAATAGAATTTGATCTGTTTTGTATTCATACAATTAAATTAACAAATTTTAAAATAATATAAATTAAATAATATAAATAGAATTAAAATATTAAATATTTATTTCAGAATAATATAAATTAAATATTATTAAATATTTATTTAAATACAATATGAATTGTATTTAAGGGGGTAGACACAGTACGTGACGTCACCGATTCGGGACGTCGGTATTACTGTAGTTTTTTCGTTGGGCCTGGTGGAGCCACTTGCGTGTTTTGTTACGAACTTGAAAGGTTTAATTCTCAGCTAGTGTGCGCGCAACACGATCTAGGAAGGCAACAGCGCCTCAAGTATTTTTACAAACACATTCAAACGCTCATCTCGCCAGAGGCATCGCCACGATACGCCTGAAGAACGAAAGCGAAACATTGACGCGCGTTTAGAGTGAGATGTACGGTGATCATGCTATCTTTCTTTCAACCCAAATGATAGAATTGTCACGCTCCGATAAATTCTGACTGACCAAACGCGTGGATTTTACATAGCACACCGTAGCACTCCTCGCTGCTAAAAAATATATGCCTGCTCCGAAGGAACGGGTAATCTGAGAATTATTTTTAGAAGAAGTTATTAACTTTTTTAAATAAATGTTTTTTAATTAATAAAAGTATACAGGATACGTCATAGTATGATAATGTATATTTTTCTGTGATTTCATTTTCTTCGTGAATGCAACGATGCACTCAAAAAATGCAAATCCACTTTTTATTTAAATGGATTGCATTTTTTTTTTACTCGTGTCAACTCCTTGAAATATTCTGCATAAAAAAGTACTATGGTACTATTAGAACTAATAAATGGAGGGACCTCGCGTCTATACAGTAAAAGTTGAATATGTGCAACAATTCATATATGTATTCAGCCGAGGTGTCGAATCTCGGATTATATGCGATGGCCAGCCAAGCGTGAACGTAGAAAGGGACAGACAGTGGAGGAGAGAGCGAGAGGTCCAATGATCAAAGGAAAGAGCCGAAACATATCAGTGTGACGAATACTAATTCAATTATAAAACTTTTTTATTTTTGACTTTTTTTAAATGAAATTTTTACTAGCGCATTGGTGAAATTTTTCTGATTAAAATGATACCAAACACGATATAGTTTGAATGAGGCGAGGTTTGTTATGGGGCGCTGTGAAAAATCCAGGCGGACGGCAGTCAAATCTTACAATTAGAGAAAAGGGACAATCTCAACATGCAGAATGAGAGAAGGACAGCATGACTGTAGTGCGTCTCACTCAGCGTTCGGGCGATGTTGCCTTTTTCGCTTGTCTTCGCAGCACTGTTCGAGTGACGTAATCAAGCTGACGCTTGATTCTGGCTACGATTCCAGATCGGCAGCCTTTCTACTTAGACGCCACCTTATAACTACTAGCTGAACTCAATTTGTCACGTAACTTGCTCTGTAGTATCCACATAATGGCGGAACTCGTCTTTGGGAATGCTTTTACGGGAATACACTTTTCGTCCTTATATGAGAAGATTTTGATCTAAATAAGGGTTCATTCGAAAGAGGAAGGTTCAATGCAGGGCGGTCTGGTCACCGTTTGAGTCACAGAACTGTTTTAGTGACCTAAAAAATACTTGGAATCTGCGGATGTATTTTGTCGATTCTTCCTCTACTTTGGACACTCATATTATTAAATATCGACACAATCTCGTTGAACCATGACCAGACCGCCCTGCATTGAACCTTCCTCTTTCGAATGAGCCCTCACCCAGCCCCAAATCTTCTCATATAAGGACGAAAAGTGTATTGCCGTAAACCCCTTTTTAGGCCCATGTTTGCCGGTAATGTCACCTCGCTGCATTACCCGTGTCTACCCCCTTAAATGGGCCCTATACTTCAGGCCAACTTGAACCACTCAGCCAGGGCTCAGGACATGTTTTTCCAAACCCTGGCCGAGTGGAAGGCTGGGTTGGCGGTGACCGCGGAGCCGTACCGAGTCCTCGACAGACCAGATTGGTTCGGGGACGAGGACGGCTCCGTGGCGATTATTGGCACCGCAGTACCCCCACACCCCGCCCCACTGGAACGGGGCCGGGGGTTCGTCGACGTGCTGTGGGGTGAAATAGCGGTGGTGGGGCTCTATGCCCCGCCCAGATGGCCTCTCGCGCAATATGAACAGTACCTGGACCGGGTGGGGGACTTTGTCTCCCGTTGTTCCCCCCGGCCAGTGCTGGTCCTCGGGGACTTTAATGCCCATGCGTCACTTTGGGGCTCCCCGAGGACAGACGCGAGAGGCAGGGCGGTCGTAAATTGGGCGGCGGGGCTAGGACTCCACCTGCTCAATGTGGGGTCCGTTAGCACCTGCGTGCGTGCCCAGGGGGAGTCTATAGTCGATCTGTCTTTCGCTACTCCCCTGGCCGCGCGTATGGTGCAGAGATGGAGGGTGGTGGAAGAGGCGGTCACACTTAGTGACCATCTATACATCTGCCTCGACCTTGCCACCACCGCCCGCCACCCCTGTGGACCACCGCCGCTACGATGGGCGCTGAAGAGGATGGACGAGTACGTGCTGATGGCTGCAGCCCTCGCTCTGGCCTCGCTGCCAACACCTACCGGGCCGGTCGCGGACATTGTGGAGGAGGTAGAATGGTTCCGGGGAGCCATGAAGGCGGTGTGCGACGCCGCCATGCCCCGGGCCAAGAACCTCCCCAGGCGGGCCGCCTACTGGTGGACGGGCGAAATTGGTGATCTGAGACGAGATTGTTTCGCAGCCCGTCGCCAGTGGCAAAGAGCCCACAGAAGAAGGACATTCACAGCGAGGGAGGAGGATCTGTACGGGCAGTACCGAGTTTTGGAAATTGCCCTGCAGACGGCCATCATGGAGTCTAAATCCCGGGCATGGGACGAGCTCCTAGGCTCTCTCCAGAAGGACCAATGGGGGCGCCCATACAAAATGGTGATGGGCAAGCTAAAGCCCTGGGCGCCCCCGGTCACGGACAGCCTCGACCCCGAGTTTTTGGGACGGGTAGTCGACACTTTGTTCCCACGAGAGAGGGAACACACCCGCCCCCCGTCGGACCACGAGGAGGTGGATTGGTCCGACGAACTGGGGGTCACGGAGGAGGAGCTGGCCGGGGCGACTAAACGGATGGGAGCCCGAAACACTGCTCCGGGCCCCGATGGCGTCCCCGGCCGTGCCTGAGTGAAGGCTCTACGCGTCCTCGGTCCGAGATTAAGACGACTCTTCAGCGCCTGCATTAAGGATGGAGTCTTCCCAGAACAGTGGAAGACGGGGCGGCTAGTCCTCATCCGGAAGGATGGGCGACCCCCCGACAGTCCCTCGGCCTACCGGCCCATCGTGCTGTTGGACGAGGTGGGGAGGTTGTTCGAGCGGATGCTGGAATCCCGCCTCGTACAGCACCTGACCCAGGAGGGTCCCGACTTGGCCGAGTGGCAATATGGCACCAGGCGGGGGCGCAGCACTATCGACGCAATCCAGTCCATGCGCTCCCGCTGCGACTCGGCCACGTCCCGGGGCGGGTGGCGTTAGGCGTTAGTCTAGACATCGTCAACGCCTTCAACACCCTGCCTCACGGGACGATAAGGGGGCGCTGATACGCCACAAGGCGCCCCCCTACATGAGGAGGATCGTCGGCGTCTACCTCCGGGACAGGAAGATTGTGTACAGGGGACGCGATGGCCAGATGCACGAGAGGGTTGTGGACTGTGGCGTACCCCAGGGATCTGCGAAAGGTCCCACACATTGGGACCTGGGGTACCCGGACTTGCGGGTCGAGCTCCCGACCGGTGTGAGCCTCACGTGCTTCGCAGATGATACGCACGTGTTGGCTGTCGGTCGGGGGTGGAAAAGGACTAGCCGCCTCGCCGAGATTGGCGTCGCTGCCGTTGCCGCGGGGAACCGGCGGCAGGGGCTTCAGCTAGCTCCCCACAAAACCGAGGCGATGTGGTTTTACTCGCCTCGGCGTGGGGTTGCGCCACCGCCCCAGTAGGTGGTCCATGTGAGTGGAGTCGACGTCCAGGTGGGGAAGGGCCACAGGCACTTGGGCCTCCACCTGGACAGCCACTGGCGCTTCATGGAGCACTTCGGTCGTCTGGCCCCCCGACTAGACAGGGCAAGCAACGCGCTTGCCCGTCTACTGCCCAATATCGGGGGGCGCAACGAGAAGGTTCGCCGTCTCTACGTGGGGATCGTGCGGAGCATGGCCCTCTATGGTGCCTTGATGGATTTCCGGCGCAGCCAGCAACTGCTGCGCCGGGCTGAGAGGAGGATAGCCATGAGGGTAATCAGAGGTTACCGCACGGTCCGCTACGAGGCGGCGATGACCCTGGCGGGGGTTGTCCCCTTCAAGTTCCAGGCGGAGGGTGACGCCAAAGTCTTCTGGCGTCTGCGAGCCCTTCGTCTGGACGGGATCCCGCCAGAAGAGATGACCGAAGCTGTTGCTAGGATTAGGCGCCAGGCCCGGCAGAGAGCCCTGGATCCCTGGCGACGCGAGCTCGTCGAGAGCGGCGCCACCGCCCAGCGCGTGGCCGGGGCGGTCCTTCCAGTGCTCAAGAAATGGAGGGACCGCGGCCACGGACGGCTCACGATTAGGACCACACAGGTGCTCACCGGACACGGTTGTTTCTGGGAGTTCCTTGTCAACGTGGGAGGGAAATCGCCACTCTCCGCCCGGAGTCACCCGGCGCCCCCGAGGCGGACGGTGAGGAACGGGTCCCACGTCCGCGACCTCACCGAGCGGGATCATACCTTTCACGATCCCGCTCGGACGTCTCCTTGAGGGCCATGACCTCCTCGCAGAAGGTGGTCACGGCCCTCCATTCTGTCTCGCCGGCAAGGATCTGTCCCACGACGCCTGCCGGCGAGAGATCCTCCCCTATTTCTGTCGTCAGGGCATGGCGGGCCACCGCAAACACTGGGCACTCCGCCAGCGTGTGCTGTGCGGCGTACTGCGCCGCCCCGCAGAGCCAACAGTGGGGGGTCCATTCCCTGTTCCTCCGGCACAGGAACTCCCCGAACACCCCGTGTCCGGAGAGCACCTGCGTGACCCGGAACGACAGGGCGCCGTGGCCGCGGTCCCGCCACTCCGATATCATCGGCAGGACCGCCCCGACGGCGCGGGTTCCGGCGGCAGCCCCCTCTGTTAGGGATCTCTGCCACCTTTCCGCCGCGACCAGTCGGGCCTGGCTCCGGTGTTCCTCGACCGTCGGCCCCGGCGGGTCCTCCCCGGCCTGGCGGAGGGCTCGCGAATGCCAGTATGTACTGGATTCGACCTCCGCCTGGTACCGGAGTGGGATGAGACCCGCCAGGACCATCGTCCCCTCGTAGGAGATCGTGCAGTAGCCCCGCACGATCCTGATGGCCAGCCGGTGCTCCACTCGCCGCAGCAGAGTGCAGCTGTGCCTGCTGACCGCCAGATCGCCGGCCCATATCGGAGCCCCGTATAGGGCTATGGACCGGACGATTCCCACGTGTAGGCGGCGAACCCTCACTCCCGGCCCCCCGAGGTTGGGCAACAGGCGGCCAAGATTGGTCGCCACCTGTGCCAATCGGGGAGCCAGGCGGTAGAAGTGAACATCGAACCGCCAGTGGCTGTCGAGATACAGACCGAGGTATCAAAGACCCCGGCCGATCACGATCCGGCACCCGTCGACCTCGAGCCAGAGCTGGGCCGGAGGGGCTACGCCACGTCGAGGCTCGATGAACCACATGGGCTCGGTCTTGTGAGGAGCCAGCGCCAGACCTAGCGCCCGGATCGCTCTTCGCACAATGGCGACCCCCACCTCGGCACGGCGGTAGGTCCTCAACCAGCCCCGCCCGGTGGCCAGCAGGTAGTAGTCATTTGCGAATACAGTGGCCCACACCCCGGGCGGGAGAATCACCCGCAGCGCCGCGTTGTACCCCACGTTCCATAAGGGGGGGCCCAGTTTGGACCCCTGGGGCACTCCGCAGTCGACCTCCCTCCAGTGCAGCGTACCGTACCGGCCCGTGTACAGTATCCACCTGCCATCCAGGAAGGCCCCGATGAGCCTCTGCAGATACGGGGGGACGTTGTGGTGATCCAGCGCCCCCCGTATCGTCCCATGGGGCAGGGTGTTGAACGCGTTTGTAACGTCCAAGGAGACGCCCAGCGCCACCCCACCCCGGGACGTGGCCGACTCGGCGAGGGTGCGCACCCGCTGGATAGCGTCGATGGTGCTGCGACCCTTGCGAAACCCGAACTGGACGTCGGCCAGAGAGCCCTGGAGCTGCTCCCACGCCCGGGATTTCGCGTCCCTGATGGCCTGCCTCAGGGCTACCACGAAGACCTGGTATGTGCCCATCAGCAGATCCTCCCTCGCCGGGTCACGGACTCGAGCCCTTCGGGCGCGCTGCAACTGGCGCCGGGCGTGCTGACACTCGGATCGGAGATCCGCAATGTCGTCCGACTACCAGTACACCGCCCTCCGAGGGGGCAGGCGCGGGGCCCGAGGCATGGCGGTGTCGCATATTGCAGTCATCGCCTCCAGGAACCACTTGGCCTCCCCCTCAACGTCCACGATCGGCCCAGCCGGAAGAGCTGGCCAGGCCACGGCAAGGGCTGCGGCCATCAGCATGTTCTTGTCCAGCCTCCTCAGCACCCAGCGACGGAGATGCGGGCCACGCGCCGGCCGGGGGCGGCGGGAAGGGAGTAGCCGAAGTTGAGGTATAGATGATAATTCAGCGGCTCCCTCGCCGCCTCCCTCCAATTTTGCACCATGCGCCCGGCCACTGGGGCGCCCAGCCCAGATCCACAATAGATTCCCCCTGTGCCCGAACGCAGGTGCTGGCGCAGCCCCTGTTCAGGAGCAGGAGTCCTGTGCCAGCCGCTCAGAGCAGTACCGCCCATCCTCTCGCGTCGGTCCTCGGGGACCCCCAGGCTTCGGCCTTGGAGTTGAAATCCCCGAGGACCAACGTCGGCCGGGTGTGGGAGCTAACCACAACGCTCTCCAACCGGCCCAGGACCTCCTCGAACCGCTCCAGGGGCCAGCTGGGCGGCGCGTACACGCCCACCACTGCTACGCCCCCCAGTCAACGGCCACGAAACCCCGCCCCAGTGCTAAGACATCGGCGGGCGGGGGGACGTGCCGACCAACCAGGACGATGGCGACGGTGCCCGCCGCGTCGCCGAACCAGTTGGGTCGGTCCAGTGCGCAGTACGGCTCCGACACCACCGCAACCTCAATCTGCCACTCGGCCAGGGTTTGTAGCAAAAGGTCCTGCGCCCAGGCCGAGTGGTGGATGTTGGTCTGCAGGAAAGGACCCTTAGGCCCCATTGCGCGCCGGCACCACCGCTGCCTCCACAGCTGCTCCTGCGTTGCTGGGGCCCGCTACACCAGTGGGCGATGCAGCCGGGGACTGCTTCGCGCTCGTCTTTTTGGCGGACTTCTTCCGTCCTCTCTTCGTGGAGACCGACGGGCATCCTCTGGCCCCATCCTGTGCACCGCGGGCCGCCCAGAATCGGTGCACAGGGGGCACCGCGGCGGGGCCGTACAGCCACTGGCTCAATGGTCCAGATCGCCGCTGTTGAAGCAGCGATCCGAACGATCGACCCCGCAGGGACACTGCTGCCTGACCTGTCCAGTCTCCAAGCAGCGGTAGCACTGCAGGGCATCGACCCGTGCTGTGGACCAGCCGACCCTCAGCCTCCCCGCGTCGACCACCTTGTTGGCTGCGGTAAGGGGGCACCTCACCCAGACAGTCCCCAGGCCACGGGGCGGGGCGCGAATCTCCCCCACCCAGGGACGAGGGTGACCTCCTCCGCGGTGCAGGCTCCTCCGCTTGCCACAGCCGCTGCTACCTCCTCCCGAATGACCGAATCGTCGAGCCCGATGAGGCGGATCTCGACCATCTTAACTGGGCACGCGTTAAGGCTGGGCAGGCCGAGGAGGCGGCTAGCCAGGGCCGCCGACTTTGCCGCCCTCTCCGTCCCGGCGATCTCCAGGACGAGAACGCCGGTGGCCGCGCGCCTGGGCCGGAGATCGGTGATGCCGATCTCCGCGAGGTCGACCTCCTGCCTGGACTTGATCATGGCCTCACAGCAGGTGGTCTTCGCCCCAGGCGCGACCGTTATAGTGACCGCCGAGGTTTTCGGGAGGCGTGCGAGGCGGGGCTTCTTTGTGGCCTCCTCTGTCGCCTTGCCCCCCGAGGTTCCCTCCTTTCCTGCGGCTGGGCGATTTGTCGTCCCGCCGTCGTACTCCTCCCCGTCTTCTTCGCCGGCGGCGGAGGGGGGGCCATCTCCACACCCTTCTTCTTCGCCGCCTCTGCCTTCTTGGCTTTGCGGCCTATCACCTTGGACCACGCCTCGGTCTCCTGGTGGTGGTCCTCCTGGGTTTTTGCCATCCTGTTGGCAAAGAACGAGCCGGAAGAGGCCGTAGGGCGGAAACGCGCGCGAGTCCCAGCCGCCCCCGAGCCCTTTTTCTGGGGCTGCGGAGTTCCCCCGGATCTCGTGGGATCCCCGCGCTGTTGCCTCTGCCCCTTCCCCTGCCGTCCAGAGGTGGCAGTAGGGGGGCACCCGGCGACGACAGCCGGGGGGCGGGGCCGAGCCCGCTCCCCGACGAGCTCCCGCCCGAGGTCGGCCACGCTCCGCGCGACGAGGGCAGCGATGCCATCCATGAGCGCGGCCGTCCCCGACGCCCGGCCCACCCCCCCTTGGCGGCCGGGTCCTCGTGCTCGGTGGGGTCGTCCACGGCCCACCCCCGTGCTGTCGCGGCAGGCGACGGTGAACGCACCGGGGTGGGGTCCTCCGTCTCCTCCAACGTGGTAGCCCTCCGACAGCTCCTATTCGGCCGGGCCTCCTGCTCCAGCAGGGACGCCGGCCACGACGCCTTCCTGGTGCCAGGGGCGGCCGGGGCTTCTACCGCCGGGGGCCTCTTGCGCAGAGCCTCCAGCTCCCGCCGCAGCGTCGCAATCTTCTCCCCTTGTGACGGTATTTTGGCGTCGCGGAGCTGTAATTGAGCCCTGAGCTCCTCCGTTTCGTGGTCGTCGCGGTGCCGCGCGGCCTTCAGCCCCAGCTGCTTTACGACCGCTTCCACGTCGCGGGATGCCTCCCTGAGGGCACGCACACACGTGCCCTTCAGGTTTTTGGAGCACCCCGCGACCTTCTCGACCTTTACGGCGCGCGCCACAAGGTGTGGCGAGGGGAGTTGGCGCACCTCCCGCGCAATTTCCTCCGCCTCAATCAGCTTCAGGGCCGACCGGCTTGGCTGGCAGGGGGCCGCGCCGGCGTCCAGTAGCTCCCTAGTTGCCTGGAGCTCCATCTCCTCCCGCTGTAGGCGCAGGAATTCTTCTTTCTTCGCGGCAAGGGCCACGTAGTTCCCCGATGTCTAGGGGCGTCCCCTCTTTGCCGCAGCCGAAGTTCTGGGGGTCGTGGGCGGCACCGAGATCACCGACCCATCCGATTCCTCCTCGCTATCAACCGGCTGTAGCTAGAATCCCCTCTCAGAGCCAGCAGAAGAAGCCCTGCTGCCCCTGGTGGATCCCGTCGACATGGGTCGCGCCCTTCTGGCCCGAGCGGGAGCCGCGGCCCTTCTGGGCCCCGGCTGCGCCGTCTCCTCATCCCTCGCCGACCTGACCGTGTCAGGTTTCCTTGCCTGATTTGTCATCGTTTCGTCTCGTCCTGTGTTTTGTTTTTGGTTTGTAGAATTTTCCATGTTCGTCCCACGGGTAGATCGGATCCTAGGTCCGCCCAGGCAAAGCCGCCTTACCTGGGTAAGGCAGATACACCCGGGGGGTCGCTAGGTACCCCGGGGTTGGCCGCTAGCGACTGGTGCACCTACCAGCCACCCCTGGTGCTAACTCCAGGGGCACCCCCCTCACCGCGTGCCGCAGCTTGGGGCTAGGGATGTTTGAAGAGATTTTCATCCTCGCAGGCCGGCCGGTTAAGGCAAGCCTTCCGTTCCAGCGAAACGTGACCACTGGATTGCGGTATACAGTATTGCCTCGAAATAAGCAAGTGGCTCGGGACCGAACCGTTGCTTATTTCGAGGGAGGTAGCTATTCGGCTTGACTTTGTTCTCGAAACGGGACGATAGAGAACGCGAGAAATGAGTGAGAGATCCGAGGTAGCGGCAAATCATATAGTGATCGGCCGAGCAGCGATGTTATTTTTTGAACAAGGATAGAAAGCATTATATACATATATTCCATCCTTCTTCTACTAACCGCTGTCACTGCTCAGTCGAGCGTGAAATTTATTACCCTAAACATCGGCTTCGCGCTTTCATGGACCTCTCACTCATATCTCGTACCTCTCACTTTGCGGGCGATTTCAAACAAAGAAGAGGGATAGCGACTTGCTTATTTCGAAGTCGAGACCACTTGCTTATTACGAGGCAATACTGTAATTGCTAGGGCATTCCACGTTCGCTACCCGCACCAGACTGCCACGCAGCCTGGCCCATGGAGAACTCAACGACGCCGCTGCAACCTTCATCACCTCTCAGCCCTGGAGCTTACCGGCATGGTAGTACCTTCCAGAGTCCAAAGGCCGTAGCCCAAGGACCCCGCCGGCATCGCCCCAAGTCCTCATTGAGGACATTCCAACGGCAGCGGTCGTCCCCCTTTCAGTCGCCTTGTACGACAGGCAGGGGTTACCGTGTCTGTATTCTTTCCCCCAGTCACAGGGGAGGTTTTAATGGGGTTTCCTTCCCTTGGTGTTTGGTCCGCGGGAGCTATCGCTCCTACCCTCCAGGCGCTCCGAAAAGTGCATGGCGAGCATTCCCCTATCCGCCACGCGCCACGTCGGGGCATCACCTCCCCGCCTATCCTGGATAACCAGGTAGATCCGTGGAGCGGGAATCCATCCTAACCTAACCTTTTTTTTTTCTACGTGGGGGAAATCTTCGAAACACGCCTCCAGCACCCCTGGGAAGGAGCCGAGGGTAGTGCCGGATTTTTACCGGCTAAAACCCCCACGGTGGTCTACCCTGGGTGTTGGGGAGGGCCCCGGGACCTCTGACGAACAACACCGGGGCCCAAACACCCATGGCGCGTTGACGCCGCGTTGCTCGGGGGAGGGTCCAGCTTTGGCCCTGCCCTTACGTGCCAAACACCGCCGCTATCGGGGGCCACACCCGATGACCGCACTCCCCGGGCCGCCTGCAGTAAGGACCGAGGCCCCAGCCCCGGCCCCCTGCGGCCCTGCGGCCCCGCATAAGTTTCGTGGGGCCGCACGATCGGTGTTGGGGGAGGGACGTTCGCCCCTCCCCGGTGCTCCTCTTCCGGGGGGTGACTGGTATCCCCCCATAGAACTCCACTTCAGGGGGAGCGGGTGCTCCCCCCTCATCTTCTCCCCGTTGGGGGCGGTGGGCCTGGTATGTAACATCTTCACAGCCCACCGCCCCATCTCCCTCAGGTGACCCCGTCAGGGGGTCCCCCCCGACGACGCCACCTCCTTCTTCTGCGGATGGCGTCGGTTCTGTCCCGACCCCGCTCCGCTTCCTCCTTCAGGGCGATGACCGTCTCGCAGTAATCGGTCACCGCCCTCCACTGATTCTCGCCGGTGAGCATCTCTTTGACAAGTGCCGCCGGCGAGAGATCACCACCAACTTCGCACCGCAGGGCGTGACGGGCCCGCGCAAACGCTGGACAGTGCTCCAGGGTATGTTGCGCGGTGTCCCGCCCCGCCCCGCAGTGATGGCATGCTGCCGTTTCGTGCATCTGGCCATCCCGGCTCCTGTACACAATCTTCCTGTCCCGGAGGTAGTCGCCGACGATCCTCCTCAAGTAGGGGGACGCCTTGTGGCGTATCAGCGCCCCCCTTATCGTCGCGTGAGGCAGGGTGTTGAAGGCGTTGACGATGTCTAGACTAACGCCTAACGCCACCCTGCCCCGGGACGTGGTCGAGTCGCAGCGGGAGCGCATCGACTGGATTGCGTCCATAGTGCTGCGCCCCCGCCTGAAGCCAAATTCAGGAACTCAACTCGAATAAATTCCCCACCTCGTCCAACAGCACGATGGGCCGGTAGGCCGAGGGACTGTCGGCTGGTCGCCCATCCTTCCGGATGAGGACTAGCCGCCCCGTCTTCCACTGTTCTGGGAAGTCTCCTTCCTTAATGCAGGCGCTGAAGAGGCGTCTCAATCTCGGACCGAGGTCGCGTAGAGCCTTCACCCAGGCACGGCCGGGGACGCCGTCTCGGCCCGGAGCAGTGTTTCGGGCCCCCATCCGTTTAATCGCCCCGGCCATCTCCTCCTCCATGACGCCCAGTTCGTCGGACCAAACCACCTCCTCGTGGTCCGGCGGGGGGCGGGTGTGTTCCCTCTCTCGTGGGAAAAAAGTGTCGACTACCCGCCCCAAAAATCGGGGGTCGAGGCGCTCCGTGACCGGGGGCGCCCAGGGCCTAAGCCTGCCCATCACCATTTTGTATGGGCGCCCCCATGGGTCCTTCTGGGGAGAGCCTAGGAGCTCGTCCCATGCCCGGGATTTAGACTCCATGATGGCCGTCTGCTGGGCAATTTCCAAAACTCGGTACTGCCAGTACAGATCCTCCTCCCTCGCTGGGTCGCGGAATGTCCTTCTGCTGCGGGCCCTTTGCCACTGGCGACGGGCTGCGAGACAATCTCGTCTCAGATCACCAATTTCGCCCGTCCACCAATAGGCGGCCCGCCTGGGGAGGTCCTTAGTCCGGGGCATGGCGGCGTCGTACACCGCCTTCATGGCTCCCCGGAACCATTCTACCTCCTCCCCAATGTCCGCGACCGGCCCGGCAGGTGTTGGCAGCCAGGTCAGAGCGGGAGCTGCAGCCATCAACACGTCCTCGTCCATTCTCTTCAGCGCCCACCG
The DNA here is from genome assembly GCF_907164935.1 of Osmia bicornis bicornis. Taxonomy (NCBI): domain Eukaryota; kingdom Metazoa; phylum Arthropoda; class Insecta; order Hymenoptera; family Megachilidae; genus Osmia; species Osmia bicornis. Next base: position 105,478 of record NW_025791119.1, read on the forward strand.
TGACGGTGGTGGACCACAGGGGCGGCGGGCGGTGGTGGTAAGGTCGAGGCAGATGTATAGATGGTCACTAAGTGTGACCGCCTCTTCCACCACCCTCCATCTCCGCACCATACGCGCGACCAGGGGAGTCGCGAAAGACTAATCGACTATAGACTCCCCCTGGGCACGCACGCAGGTGCTAACGGACCCCACATTGAGCAGGTGGAGTCCTAGCACCGCCGCCCAATTTACGACCGCCCTGCCTCTCGCGTTTATCCTCGGGGAGCCCCAAAGTGACGCATGGGCATTAAAGTCCCCGAGGACTAGCACCGCCCGGGGGAACAACGGGAGACAAAGTCCCCCACCCGGTCTAGGTACTGTTCATATTGCGCGAGAGGCCATCTGGGCGGGGCATAGAGCCCCGCCACCGCTATTTCACCCCACAGCACGCCGACGAACCCCCGGCCCCGTCCCAGTGGGGCGGGGTGTGGGGGCACTGCGGTGCCAATAATCGCCACGGAGCAGTCCTCGTCCCCGAACCAATCAGGACTGTCGAGGACTCGGCACGGCTCCGCGGCTACCGCCAACCCAGCCTTCCACTCGGTCAGGGTTTGGAACAACATGTCCTGAGCCCTAGCCGAGTGGTTCAAGTTGGCCTGACGTATAGGGCCCTTGGGCCCCATACCTAGGCCTTACGAGCAGCCTCCGCGGCATTTTTACTCGCCGACTTGGCAGGGGGATTTTTCTTGCCCCCCTTCTTCGACTCCGCAGGCTTGGTCCTTGATGCCTGTTCCTTGGGGGCTGCTCCTGCCCCTTCAACGGCACTCTTCTTCTTCCTCTGGGAGGAGGAGGGGGCACAACCTTTTGCCCCCAATCGATGCCCCGCGGGCCGTCCCAGGTCCGCACAGAGGGGGCACCGCGGGGTGGCGCTACACTTGCTGGCCACGTGGCCCGCCTCTCCGCACGCAAAGCAGCGGTCGGGCCTCTCAGCTTCGCAAGTGCATTTCTGCCTAACATGCCCTCTATCCAGGCAGCGATAGCACCGCAATTGCCGCGGTGGTAGCGCCTGTATTCTGGCCGAGGACCACCCGACCAGGACCCTCCCAGAGGCGGATAACTTTTTGAGTGCCGCTCAACAGTCCCCATCCTTTGGGGGGAGGTGCGAATCTCCCCCATTTTAATTTCTTCAGCGGAGCAACCCCCCGCAGCGGCCAATGCGGCCGCCACCTCCGCCGGGGTGACCGAGTCGTCGAGACCGGTCACCCTAACCTCGCCCATTTTTATGGGGCGGGCAACCCTCACCTCAGGGCCGCTGAACACCTGGCGGAGTCGGTCAGCCAACATGGCAGCTTTCTCCGTCCTGTCCTCCCCAGGTATCTCGAGGATCAAGCCACCGGTCCGAGCTCTTCTGGGCATCAACGCCGTGATGCCCAGCTCCTCCAACTTGACCCGCTCCCGGGCCATGAGCATGGCCTCGGCGTATGAGATCTTAGCCTCGGCAGCTAGGTTAATGGTGACCGCCGCAGTACGAGGAGGGCGGGGGGCATTCTGCCTGGCAGGCTGGGCCCCTTGCCCCTTAACCGCCGGTGCCGCCCCTCTCTTCTGCCCCTTCTGGGCAACCGCCTTGGAGCTCTGGGAGGGAGGGGCCTTGACCGCTGCCGCCTTCTTCTTTGCAGCTTTAGCGCGGCGGCCGACCTCCGTCACCCAGGTCCCATCCGCCGTCTTCCGTTGTTTTCGACAATCCGGGCCATTCTAGCCTCCACAAATGATGCCGGTTGGTTGGGCGCTGAGGAGGGCCCCGGCAACGGCTCCGTGGCAGGCAGGGTCCTATTCCGCACCCGCCTCTCAGCTTCCTTCCTCGATGCAGTGGTGATGGTCGCAGCCGCAGCTCCCCCCTTAACATGCTCCGCCCTCTTAGGCGGGGGCTGGACGGCTGCAATAACGGCTTTCATCTCCGCCCGAAGCCCCGACGGGCCCTTTTCGAAGTGAGCCGCAAATCCCCTCATCAGGTCTGGCTCGAGGCCACCAACCTTCCCCTCCTCTTTTCCAGGTGCAGCAGCTGGGATTGGGACTTGCACCACGGGACATTCAGGCGGGCAAGACGGTAAGGCGAAAGCTTCGACTGCGTCCTTCCTCATTTTCCTGCCCGCCTCTTCGCCAGACAACGGCGAGCTGGGCCTCGCCGACCTTCTGGATGGGCCGGGGCCTTCAGGCGCCGGCACCTCTGTGGCAGCGACCCTGTACGTAATGTCTGCCAGGCTATTTTGCAGGATGTTGATTTGGGTCTCCTGGGCAGCCACTTGTTCCTCCCGCAGCTTCAGCTGTTCGCGAAGTTACGTCACCTCTTTATCGGCCCTGGCAGGGGCAGCCCTGTTTCCCGCTTTCGTGTGGATGGCCTTAAGGTAGCGGGAGGCGATCCTCAGCTTGCGAACAAATGTCCCCTTCAGCCCCTTGGAGACGCCCGCGACCTCGTCGATGTCGCGACAGAACTCCAAGGACTGTGCAATAAGGTCGCGCGTGGGGACTTGACTTCCTCCGCCAGGTCATCAGGGTCCTGGAGGGACCTGCTACCCCGACTCGGTTCTATAGGGTCCTCGTTAGGATCGAGCACCCTCCTCTCCTCCAGCAGGTCAAGTTCCCGGCGCTGGACATCCAGGACTCTCTGCTTAGCCGCCGCGAGCCACACGTACTGGCCCGTGGTCGGCGGGCGACACCTCTTGCTCGTGCGCCATGCCTCCGGAGTCCAAGTCCACCTCACTCTCTCTGGATGCGGGGGCATCAGAGGCCGCCGGGGAAACTCCGGCCACTCCTCGTAGCGGCCTCAGGGGAGGCCACACCACATCCTCCCTAGTTAATCGGACGGATAGCCGGCGCGCATCCGTTACCCTTCTAGTGCTGGGCTGCGCCATATCCTCCGCGCCCGTTTCCCGTCTCGCGTCCTGTTGAACAGCCGCAGTCGTCTTCGGTACGTCCCGTCCAGTGTTTGTTGTTGTTGTTGGCGTTTTTAGTTTCAAGTCATTCATAGTGTTCCCACGAGTGGGTCGGACTGTGGGTCCACCCGGGCAGAGCCGCCTTACCCGGGTAAGGCTAGTACACCCGGGGGGTCGCCAGATACCCCGGTGTTGGCCGCTAGAGACTGATGCACCCATCAGCCACCCCTGGCGCTGACTCCAGGGGCGCCCTCATCACCGCGTACCGCAGCTTGGGGCTAGAGATTTTTTATAGCGGTTGTCATCCTAGCGGGCCGGCCAATGAAGGCGAGCCCCCCGTTCCAGCGAAACGTGACCACTGGGTTACGGTGTAATTGCT
>NW_025791120.1:0-36693 GCF_907164935.1 Osmia bicornis bicornis
TGTGATCGTTGGGCAGTGCAACGAACACTTCTATACCTGGAGGTAGGGGAGCTGACTCCAGAGCCGTTTGCAAGCTGTCTTCTGGATAGACGAAGGCGACGCTCTCTTATATCGTTTGTAACCGAGGTGATGACCAAAAAGGAGAGTGTGGAGAGAGCAAGAGAACGCGCATGGTTATTGGTGCCTCGTCGAGTCCGCCGGCGAGGCTCCCGTCACTCCTGCGGCACAGGCGTATCCCGGGCGAGGGGTGGCCGCGGGCGCCAGTGAGGCCAGACCGGCGAAATTAATGGCATTAGTGAGGGCAAGCCAAACGCACGCACGTACTCAACCCGACCACCTAATTATGTTTGCGAGTATGTGAGTTAAGGATGTGAGTTTAGTATGTGTATTATTGTATCTGCGAGTTTATCTGTGAATTTATATGTCAAGAAAACATTTGTAAGGTAAGGTAAGGAGTTACATAGAATGTTATTAATAAATGGACGCCTTGCAGGCATTATTGCTTGATCATAACTTAATGTTTGTGTTTACCCAGTCCAGTAATAGGAATGCTGTACTCGTGTCATAAAATAGGGCACATACACAGAAGTTCGAAGGTAGGGTTCACTCATTGAGTTGATCATTACCGGCACAATCGATGCCAAGTATATTATTCACGTGACTGGAAAATTGAGGTGAAGTCGTACTCGTGAGGCCACGCTGAGCGAGAGCAGGGAGGAAGGGGAGCCGCGAAGGAGCACTTCCGCACGGGCAACTTGCCAAGCCACACAAAATCCGACTTAAAAATTTAATGGGTGCAGCATGCAGGCCAGGCAGTCCGAAGCCGGGTTAACGAGTTCCGTCACCTTTGGCAAATAGCAGTTGGGAAGGGCCCACACGGGGAGTACGGTAAGGAAAATCAACCGCGGATTGGAGTCCGGGAGAGGGTCGAGACGCGAGCTTAATACGCCTGAAACTCGAGGTCATCAATTGAAAATCATGTTGTGCAAAATGCAATTTTGATTAAATTGATAAAACGCAATCTTGAAATAGTCAAAAATTCTAAAGTTGACAAGGAACCAGGGTCAATGATTCGTAGTTGAAGGACTATGTTAGTAGTATGATTGAGGATTGAGAAGAGTCGTAGATTTGAATTAACTTATCATAAGAATAAAATTAAGAGGCAATTAATACAGTCCCGAGAAGGCAATTGATGCGAATCTTTCTCAAAATTAAGCGTTGCCAGGGAGATAGGTAGGTATTCGAACAATGAAGCATGTATTAGAGTTGAGTTTTCATGATTGGATTTAAAATTAGGCGTGAGAGCTAGAAGTCTTAAGCGTCTCGTCAAGCGGGTGAAAGGCGCGCACCGACGGGCGATGAACGTATTAAGTCGCCCACTCGCACGTAATGTCCAGAACTAAGTCGATGAGACGACCATCGGCCGATGTAAGAAGCACTGCAAGCGAGCCGCGTCCGTTTACGACGGCCTGAAGGCGCCAATCTGGAGAGACTCCGCGCGAGGTCCCTTTTTAGTCGCCTTTTACGACAAGTCAGGGAGGCTGGAGACGTATTCTGTATCCCCCGCCGCCAGGGGAAATTCAATTCCATATTTCAAATCATAGCCCAGCAAAGAACCAGGACACGAACGTGATGAGCCTGGAGTTTGAGGTTGCCGATTGACAGTCGTGCAGCGCTGGAAATGCAATTATATTTAGGTTGATAGAATGTAGTATGCATATAAGAGTATGTTATAGTTTAACATTTCCAAATTAAGGACAACAGGGAGCTAGAGTTGATAATTCATAATTCATAATTATGAATCTATACTAGTGATTAGAAGTTGAGAGGGATTCGTAAATTGAGTTTTGTATTAACGTGGGAGTTGAAGCTAAGGGGCCATAAATGTAAGTTCACAAAATAGGCTGCTGATCACTATTTCAGGATTTAGGATCAGCAGAATGCGAACAGAATGCTAGAAACGATGTTCGCAGAGTGAAAGGTTACATTAGAGTTATGAGAGGTTTCGTACTCTGATTTTAGGTACATATGTGAGCTAGAAATTAGGTTTAAGATTGGATAGATTCAACCGTTGATGAGCCGGTAATCGCAGTTGGTTATTTCCCTAGCTGCTTGCCCAAGCAGTTGCACAATTGAAGTTAGAGTATAATTGAGACTTCAGCAGGTCAGAGATCACCCGACCGGCGTAGGCCACTCGTTGGAGGCGAAGCGCCTCATCGAGAGATGGGAGAAACATGCGGACGAGCGGCGAGCGAATTCCGCCGCCCGCGTGCGGGTGATGATAAAAACAGGTCAGTGGATCAGCCATCAGTCAACGTCCAAGGAGTGTGGCCAAGTCGCGCCCATGCACGTGAAACCCGCCGTTAGGTATAATAATAAGAACTTCGCGCGCGACCCCTTTTGCTTCATTTTTAACGACGTCGGGCCAAGGAAGCTGGGGTCGGGTTCTACAACCCCCGCCTCCAAAGGGAGTTCAATTCAATTAATACAGTTCTCTACTTTGCTAGTTGGGCGGACAGACGAGCCATAGTGCCACAGGAGATATAAGAGATATGAAAGGAGCATTCATAGATTTAGGCTATACTTGGTTACATGAGGGTTTAGCACAATCGTTTGCATATATCTGACAGAGAGCCCGATACTTTGTGAGAAGACGACAGCTTCCAGAAGCCATCGCCAGTTTGTAATTAACAGAGAGCAAGCTATGTTTGAATTAGGTTATGCAATTGTGTTTGCGTTTGATTAGTTTATAATGTATGAAGCTGAAATTGAGACTAGGGTTGAGGCTGGGATTGAAATTAAAATTTCCTGGTTCAAACTTACCCTTCCTTCGGTTATTTGTGCGGGAGTGACATACCATTATGACAACCGTGGACGGCTCGCAATGTGTGTTGCAGTTGCCCTTTCGTAAGACAGGCTGAGAAGGTGTCAAACTTGATTGATATGCCAAATCAGGGTTGATTAGCCGTCCAGATAAAAGGCAGCATGAACAATGGCAGCAGTGCACGTAACCTTCCTTTGGTTCTCTCAAACCCTCACGTCACAGTTCTCATCTCGTGAGTCGGGTTGGGTAGATGTCAATTTAGATTTGGTGAGGCACATCAGGGTGGACCAGTCGCCAAGATAAGGAGGCTGCATCAGCAATGCCCATACACTCGAGGTCCTCGATGAATGTACGTCGCAGCCACGAAATAGAACCGCAAAGCACGCTTGCAGTAAAACATTAGTGAAGCGAGCTCGTATCACTGGTACACTTCCGTAACACGAGATAGAACCGCACAGATTACGGGGAGACACAAAAAGAACGCGCACACACATGCACCAAAGAAGATAACCTAGCATTTAGTATCCACATAGTCGTGAGGCGCCGCGAAGCACAGCTAGAGCCGCAAAGGTCGCGAAATCGTAGGAATTACTGATGTTGCAAAACCGAAGAAAAACCGAAGAAGTTGTAGAAAAATCAAGGAAACAAAGAACGATGCAACCCGCAGCGCCAGATGCCTGGCAGGCCACGGGACCCCCGAACGACACGTCCGACCAGCTCGGCAGCCAGCACGAGACTCCAACCTTTTCTTTTTTTTTTGTGGGGTTAATGGAAGAAGAAAATGCATTTATGCACGCGCTGGCTACCCCTGTTCGCACTATTCGGCTAGAAGGGACCCGGGCAGTGTGGGATTCGTATCCCCAGAAGGGGGGCCTGGCGCCCATTGGTTGGGGCAAACCCAAAGAGGCAACCCAGAACGGGCAACCTGATAGCCCTACCCTAAAGGGTGGGTTCAAAAGATAGGGTCACAGCCCAGAAGGGGCGACCCGGCAGTACCCAGAAGGGGCGTCCGCGGCCTGATACACTATCCACTAAAAACCCCTCCCCTGACGTAGCCCGCCGGAACCGTTTCATCCTTTGAGGATATCCCACATGAACACAGCGATAGCCGCAGCGGCGCTTCGGCTCGCTAGCTTTCATGACGCTTTCGTCCACCCTCAATCCGCCATGCGCATATGAAGCTATAAGGGATTGAGGATCCACGCCGCTACACCTCCGATCACGCGGTAGGACATTTTCAACCTGTACGATAAGGCACAGGATTTTTCTTCGACTACGACCAGGAACCAGGAACCCGCTCAACGGTTGGCCGTGCCTGTGTTTACCTGCCTGGCACTTGCCAGGACAGGAGCTTCTTCTTCGACCACCGCCAGGACCGGGACATCTTTCCTCCCGTTGACCGTGCCATGTCTTGGTCCACCTTGTAGGATGCTGAAGATGTGCATTTTCCCTGAGGTCATCTCTCCCACCTGACCCCTGCCGGGACAGGCCATTTTTCTTCAGCACAGCCAGGTCCCGGGGCGAGTCCTTTCCCCGGTTGACTGTGCCACGTCTTCGTAGGCTGCAATCCTGGATGACCTGCTCCACGCACACTCGTACACACTCGCACATTCTCACAAGATCTCAAGCACACAAAATAAATGATTAAGTATATTAATAAATGAAAGCTCACCCGTGTTCTGGTTCACTCCTTCAGAGCGTCCTCTTCTCACTGCAGCGCCCCAACCACTACTGTCCTCTTCGCTGTCTTCCATCTTCACGCCCCCCTTTTAGTCGCCTCTTACGACAGGCAGGGGTTATCGTGGCTGTATTCTAAACCCCCCAGCCACAGGGGTGACGAGACTCCAACCTAACCTAACCTAACCTAACCTTTTTTTTTTTCGTGGAAAAATCTTGCATAAGACCCCCGGCGCCCCTGGGGGAGGGCAGCGGGGGAGTGTCAGATTCCTACTGACTAAAACCCCACGGCGACCTCCTCTGGCGTATGGCAGAGGCTCCGGGACCTGATTACTATAACTCCGGAGCCTCCCCCGCCGTGCGCTGAAGCCGCACCTCACCGGGGATGTAACAACTCCCCAAGCCGGCACCAGTGGTCGCATCCGATGCCGGCTCCATCGCGGGAGAACTGCGTGCAATGGCGGACGGGCCCACCAGCCCGTACCGCCTGCAGTCCCCGCGCCTCGATCTCCTCACAGGCTACGGGGAGGAGCAACCCCCGCCCGCCCGCGAGGAAGATCAGGCGCAGCACTTTGCTCCGCCGGGTTCCGGTGCCGGCTACACCTCGGTTCCGCGTGCAATGGCGCCCAAACACGGCGCCTGCGGCCCGCCGAGTCGTCCCCCTGTGGGCTGCGGTGAGCCGTAGCCGGCCACCCTCCAGGGGGACTCCCTCGGCTCCGCTGCACCCCCACTGCGGGGGCCAGCGCCACTCCAAACGTGGGAGGGAAATCGCCAGTCTCCGCCCGGAGTCACCCGGCTCCCCCGAGGCGGACGGAGAGGGGCCCCCGATTGAGAACGGGTTCCCCACCCGCCCTCCCCCGAGTCCGACCGGGGTCCGGGCTCATTTCGTCCGGGGCGGGAGGGTACACCGCGACCCCTCCCGCCCCCAGAAGAAACACCCCCCGTAAAATCTCTCCTGGAGGCGGGAGGGCACACGGGCCCTCCCGCTACACTACCCCTTCCCGCATCAGTCGCGCCGGGTGGGCAAACAGCGACGTGTTGGTTCAACACGTGGTCACCACGAAATTCTACTAATTTCGTGGATTTGCACGAACTAGATTAACCGCGAGTTCGCGTTGGCCGTCGGCACAGAATTCGCGTTGCGATGCTGAGTTCTTTAGAACCGAAATTCGTTAATTGCACTAGAAATTTTTGGAATCAGTACTGCACGTGTTTACCGTAACGATACAAAACCGTAATGGACGAACCACCGGCTTCGTCGTAGCAAGAGCCGTTGGCTTCTTCCCGGTGACGTCAAGCTCGGTGATTGGTCAGCCTGACCGGCCTCCAAGGTGGCTGCCGGCCGCGCAGTGGTGGTCTTTATGGGTTTCTATACATACATATATGCGTTATGGTTCCTTAAATTCTTTGAATTTCTTGACCGTGGATCTCATATGACTTTCTTATAGGAGTGTCTGGCTTGGTTTAGCACCTATATGACTTTTCTATTAATCGGTATTAAAGGGGGTTTAATGGAACTGCATCATTTAAACTGACTATGGTATGAGGAGTTTAATTAATTATCTACATCGGTATACTTATTAAATTGATTATATTTGGAGTGTTTTCGTTACATATTATATATGCACATATGTTCATAGTAATTTTGATCTATTGTAGTGTAGTTTAGTTTTCTTGTACCTTTATATTATGATTTAGTAGTAATATGGTTGTATGTGGGGTTTATTATTGATTGTTTATTATTGATTAGTTTTCACCACGCGCTGTATTGCATCGACTTACCTGTATCAGTATTAATATTAATACCATACTTTTCGGAGCGGTATTATAATCCAGTAACAATCTAATCTACTCAATTTATAACTATTTGAATTGTTTGATCTGCCTTATGGTTTATGCCGATTTAGGTCTCATGTGCTCCCCATATTATATCAGATGGGTATTCTCTTCTCCTGTTATCCGTTAATTACACTCTACCTCCACTTCCATTGGCTGGCGTTAGGGCTTCCTGCAAATAGACTAGGATTATGTTACATTTTACATTTAATACTATGGTTAATTTCTGATGTTAACAGTTCTGTCTCTTCCTATTATTCTCATTATGAGGTATATTTTGCTACTTATCTTTATTGATGATTTGCTCGCAATAATTTCTAATTGTTTTTTATTGCCTTCATTTGTTCATTGATTGTACTCCATCATGTTCGTTTGCCAACTACGTTGAGGTTGTGGTCGCGTAAATGTTCCTGCAAGTAAATTTAAGTAACTTAATAGTTTCAATGAATGCTTTCAATTATTAGTATCACATTACGCTCACCTATTTATTTTCCTCCCAGCTCACTCTCTGGTTATACCCTATATTCTATATTTTATACTGTACCTTATTTACCTTTACCTCTGATAATAATTAGTACCATTCTGTTGTTTTGTTTGCTTCTCTTCTCTCGTGGCTGGCTTGCTATTTGCTATGTGTCTGGCGACTTTATTTTACTTTACGGTTCACATCCTTGGTTTATTTCATCTCAAATTTATGGTTTATCTTGAGTTTAATTTCATGTGATTATATTGTGCGCTAGTGTTGAATGTTAAATATTCCTCTTCTGCTATTTGGCTGCTCGGCTGTATGTATGTATGTTTGACGTTTAGGTTTTGGAGGTTTTGTTGGTCATTTGCTTATGTCCAGTTCACATATGCTCGCTTGCCTGTTTGCGTGCAATACTACTTATGTTTACTTCACAGTTTCTCACGTTCTCATATTGCTTACTGTTTCTTTTACTGTTAACTACTAATTAACTGCTCTATTGCATAAGATGCATTAGATGCATATATATATTTATTTCCCGTTGTATTTGTGATTTGATTTAACCAGTTTTAGTATGTTTAGTATGTTTAGTATGCGTATTATGACAGCTGTTCCTCTATTCTATTCATGGGCTTCATGTGCTTATTAATTCCTATTCATTATTCATTATTTATTTATTCATTCACTCATTCATTTATTCATTTATTTATTCATTTATTCTTTACTCAGTATTTACTCGAAGCGCTATGCTTGTCATGAGCGTCTGTGTGTGTGTGTAAAGTATGTATGGGACAGGTCATCGAGGATTGCAGCCTACCAAGATGTGGCACAGTCAACCGGGGAAAGGACTCGCCCCGGGCCCTGGCTGTGCTGAAGAGCAAGCCTTGTTAAAATAGGTGACCACATAGCGCGACCACCCGTTGAGCAGGAGCTCCTGGTCGTGGCCGAAGAAAAATGGCCTGTCCTCGTGGAAGGTCAGGTGGGCGTGATGACTGCAAGGATAAGTCACATCATCATTATCATCCAACCATGGTGGACGAAGATGGACACGGCCAACTGTGGAGATACGATGTCCCAGTTCCTGGCCGTGTCGAAGAACAAGCTCCTGCCCTGGCAGGTGAACACATGGCGCGACCACCCGGAATGGGCTTACTTCGGTTCCTGGTCGTGGCCGAAGAAAAATCCTGTGCCTTACCGTACAGGTTGAAAATATCCTACCGCTGGATCGCAGGTGCAACGACGTGGATCCACAGATACCCCATGTGCCTAGCGCATGGCGTTTTTGCGGGTGGCCGCAATAATGCGAAATGCGTTGAAGTGCCGAAGCGTCGTTGTGGCTATACGCTGGTATTCCTTTATGAATTCTAACGAGTGAAAAGGTACCGGCGGCCCACGTTAGGGGAGAGGTTTTCGTGGGTAGTATGTCCAGCCTCAGGAGTGCCCACTCTGGGCTGCCCGTCTAGATCGCCCCTTCAGGGCTGTGGCCTATTCTTGGGCTAAACTCAACCCTTAAGGGTTGGGTTGCCAGGTTGCCCCCTTCTGGCGTTGCCTCTTTGGGTTTGCCTTCACCTCACGGGCGCCAGGCTGCGCCTTCAGGGCGGACTTGAGTCCCACACTGCCCGGGTCTCCTCTAGCCGAATAGACGAAAAGGGGAACCAACCCGCGCGTGTGCAAACGCATTTCCTCTTCCAGCTGAACCAAAAAAAAAGGCTGGGCTGGGAGGAGATACCCCGACGTGGGGCGTCCCAGGTGGCGGATAGGGGAATGCTCGCCATGCACTATTCGGAGTGCATGGAGGGTAGGAGTGAAATAAAATAGCTCCCGCGGACCAAACACCAAGGGAAGGAAAACCCATCAAAACCTCCCCTGTGACCGGGGGATAGAATACAGACACGGTAACCCCTGCCTGCCGTACAAGGCGACTGAAAGGAGAACGATCGCTGCCGTTGGAATGTCCTCAATGAGGACTTGGGGCGATGCCGGCGGGGTCCTTTGGCTACCGCCTTTGGACTCTGGAAGGTACTACCATGCCGGTAAGGTGCAGGGCTGAGAGGCGATGAAGGTTGCAGCGGCGTCGTTGAGTTCTCCAGGGGCCAGGCTGCGTGGCAGTCTGGTGCGGGTAGCGAACGCGGAATGCCCTAGCAATTATACCGTAATCCAGTGGTCACGTTTCGCTGGAACGGAAGGCTTGCCTTAACCGGCCGGCCTGCGAGGATGAAAATCTCTTCAAACATCCCTAACCCCAAGCTGCGGCACGCGGTGAGGAGGGTGCCCCTGGAGTTAGCACCAGGGGTGGCTGGTAGGTGCACCAGTCGCTAGCGGCCAACCCCGGGGTACCTAGCGACCCCCCGGATGTATCTGCCTTACCCAGGTAAGGCGGCTCTGCCTGGGCGGACCTAGGATCCGATTTACCCGTGGGACGAACATGGAAAATTCTACAAACCAAAAACAAAACGCAGGACGGGACGAAACGATGACAAATCAGGCAAGGAAACCTGACACGGTCAGATCGGTGAGGGATGAGGAGACGGCGCAGCCGGGGCCCAGGAGGGCCGCGGCTCCCGCTCGGGCCAGAAGGGCGCGACCCATGTCGGCGGGATCCACCAGGGGCAGCAGGGCTTCTTCTGCTGGCTCTGAGAGCGGATTCTAGCGACAGTCGGTTGACAGCGAGGAGGAGTCGGATGTGTCGGTGATCTCGGTGCCGCCCACGACCCCCAGAACTTCGGCTGCGGCAAAGAGGGGACGCCCCTATACATCGGGGAACTACGTGGCCCTTGCCGCGAAGAAAGAAGAATTCCTGCGCCTACAGCGGGAGGATATGGAGCTCCAGGCAACTAGGGAGCTACTGGACGTCGGCGCGGCCCCCTGCCAGCCAAGCCGGTCGGCCCTGAAGCTGATTGAGGCGGAAGAAATTGCGCGGGAGGTGCGCCAACTCCCCTCGCCACACCTTGTGGCGCGCGCCGTAAAGGTCGAGAAGGTCGCGGGGTGCTCCAAAAACCTGAAGGGCACGTGTGTGCGTGCCCTCAGGGAGGCATCCCGCGACGTAGAGGCGGTCGTAAAGGAGCTTGGGCTGAGGGCCGCACGGCACCGCGACGACCACGAAACGGAGGAGCTCAGGGCCCAATTACAGCTCCGCGACGCCAAAATACCGTCACAAGGGGAGGAGATTGCGACGCTGCGGCGGGAGCTGGAGGCTCTGCGCAAGAGGCCCCCGGCGGTAGAAGCCCCGGCCGCCCCTGGCACCAGGAAGGCGTCGCGGCCGGTGTCCCTGCTGGAGCAGCAGGCCCGGCCGAATAGGAGCTGTCGGAGGGCTACCACGTTGGAGGAGACGGAGGACCCCACCCCGGTGCGTTCACCGTCGCCTGCCGCGACCGCACGGGGGTGAGCCGTGGACGACCCCACCGAGCACGAGGCCCCGGCCGCCAAGGGGGGTGGGGTGGGCGGGGCGTCGGGGACGGCCGCGCTCATGGATGGCATCGCTGCCCTCGTCGCGCGGAGCGTGGCCGACTTCGGGCGGGAGCTCACCGGGGAGCGGGCTCGGACCCGCCCCCCGGCTGTCGCCGCCGGGTGCCCCCCTACTGCCACCTCTGGACGGCAGGGGAAGGGGCAGAGGCAACAGCGCGGGGATCCCACGACATCCGGGGGAACTCCGCAGCCCCAGAAAAAGGGTTCGGGGGCGGCTGGGACTCGCGGGCCTTCCCGCCCTACGGCCTCTTCCGGCTCGTTCGTTGCCGACAGGATGGCAAAAATCCAGGAGGACCACCACCAGGAGACCGAGGCGTGGTCCAAGGTGATAGGCCGCAAAGCCAAGAAGGCAGAGGCGGCGAAGTAGAAGGGTGTGGAGATGCCCCCCCCGGGCCCCCGGCGAAGAAGACGGGGAGGAGTACGACGGCGGGACGACAAATCGCCCAGCCGCACGAAAGGAGGGAACCGCGGGGGGCAAGGCGACAAAGGAGGCCACAAAGAAGCCCCGCCTCGCACGCCTCCCGAAAACCTCGGCGGTCACTCTAACGGTCGCGCTTGGGGCGAAGACCACCTGCTGTGAGGCCATGATCAAGTCCAGGCCGGAGGTCGACCTCGCGGAGATCGGCACCACCAATCTCCGGCCCAGGCGCGCGGCCACCGGCGTTCTCGTCCTGGAGATCGCCGGGACGGAGAGGGCGGCAAAGTCGGCGGCCCTGGCTAGCCGTCTCCGCGGCCTGCCCAGCCTTAACGCGTGCCCAGTTAAGATGGTCGAGATCCGCCTCATCGGGCTCGACGATTCGGTCACCCGGGAGGAGGTAGCAGCGGCTGTGGCAAGCGGAGGAGCCTGCACCGCGGAGGAGGTCACCCTCGTCCCTGGGTGGGGGAGATTCGCGCCCCACCCCGTGGCCTGGGGACTGTCTGGGTGAGGTGCCCCCTTACCGCAGCCAACAAGGTCGTCGACGCGGGGAGGCTGAGGGTCGGCTGGTCCACAGCACGGGTCGAGGCCCTGGCGGCTCGCCCCCTGCAGTGCTACCGCTGCCTGGAGACTGGACAGGTCAGGCAGCAGTGTCCCTGCGGGGTCGATCGTTCGGATCGCTGCTTCAACTGCGGCGATCTGGACCATCGAGCCAGTGGCTGTACGGCCCCGCCGCGGTGCCCCCTGTGCACCGATTCTGGGCGGCCCGCGGTGCACAGGATGGGGACCAGAGGATGCCTGTCGGTCTCCACGAAGAATGGGCGGAAGAAGTCCGCCAAAAAGACGAGCGCGAAACAGTCCCCGGCTGCATCGCCCACTGGTGTAGCGGGCCCCAGCTACGCAGGAGCAGCTGTGGAGGCAGCGGTGGAGCCGGCGCGCAATGGGGCCTAAGGGTCCTTTCCTGCAGACCAACATACACCACCCGGCCGGGGCGCAGGACCTTTTGCTACAAACCCTGGCCGAGTGGCAGATTGAGGTTGCGGTGGTGTCGGAGCCGTACTGCGCACTGGACCGACCCAACTGGTTCGGCGACGCGGCGGGCTCCGTCGCCATCGTCCTGGGTGGTCGGCACGTCCCCCCACCCGCCGATGTCTTAGCACTGGGGCGGGGTTTCGTGGCCGTTGACTAGGGGGCGTAGCAGTGGTGGGCGTGTACGCGCCGCCCAGCTGGACCCTGGAGCGGTTCGAGGAGGTCCTGGACCGGGTGGAGAGCGTTGTGGTTAGCTCTCACACCCGGCCGACGTTGGTCCTCGGGGATTTCAACTCCAAGGCCGAAGCCTAGGGGTCCCCGAGGACCGACGCGAGAGGATGGGCGGTACTGCTCTGGGCGGCTGGCACAGGACTCCTGCTCCTGAACAGGGGCTGCGCCAGCACCTGCGTTCGGGCACAGGGGGAATCCATTGTGGATCTGGGCTGGTCGTCCCCTGTGGCCGGGCGCATGGTGCAAAATTGGAGGGAGGCGGCGAGGGAGCCGCTGAATCATCATCTATACCTCAACTTCGGCTACTCCCTCTCCGCCGCCCCCGGCCGGCGCGTGGCCCGCAACTCCGTCGCTGGTTGCTGAGGAGGCTGGACAAGGAAATGCTGATGGCCGCAGCCCTTGCCGTGGCCTGGCCAGCTCTTCCGGCTGGACCGATCGTGGACGTTGAGGGGGAGGCCAAGTGGTTCCTGGAGGCGATGACCGAAATATGCGACACCGCCATGCCTCGGGCCCCGCGCCTGCCCCCCCGGAGGGCGGTGTACTGGTAGTCGGACGACATTGCGGATCTCCGATCCAAGTGTCAGCACGCCCGGCGCCAGTGGCAGCGCGCCCGAAGGGCTCGAGTCCGCGACCCGGCGAGGGAGGATCTGCTGAGGGGCACATACCAGGTCTTCGTGGTAGCCCTGAGGCAGGCCATCAGGGACGCGAAATCCCTGGCGTGGGAGCAGCTCCAGGGCTCTCTGGACGAGGACCCGTGGGTGCGCCCTTACCGGATGGTCATGGGCAAGCTCCGCGCACGGGCGCCCCCGGTCTCGGAAAGCCTTGATCCCCAGCTGCTGACGCGGGTAATAGACACCCTCTTCCCTCGTTCCGGGGGAACGTCGGACCCGCGCCACCAGCAAGGGCCCGCGGAGCCCGTCGCCTAGTCCGCCGACCTGGGGGTCACAGAGGAGGAGCTGGACGATGCCGTCAGATGGCTCGGGGCCAAGGACACCGCCCCGGGCCCGGACGGCATCCCCGGCCGCGCCTGGGTTATCGCGTCCGGCATCCTAGGTCCGAGGCTGTGCCGCCTCTTCAGCGCCGTTTTGGAGCAGCGGGTGTTCCCCTCCATTTGGAAGGAGGGGCGGCTGGTCCTCCTCCGAAAGGACGGACGGCCCGCAGATTCTCCCTCTACGTACCGGCCCATTGTGCTGTTGGACGAGGTGGGAAAGCTCTTCGAGCGTGTCATCGCAAACCGCCTCGTCCACCACCTTTCGAGCGTTGGCCCCGATCTGGCCGACGTCCAGTTCGGGTTTCGCGAGGGTCGCAGCACCATCGACGCTATCCAGCGGGTGCGCACCCTCGCCGAGTAGGCCACGTCCCGGGGTGGGGTGGCGCTGGGCGTCTCCTTGGACGTTACAAACGCGTTCAACACCCTGCCCCATGAGACAATACGGGGGGCGCTGGATCACCACAACGTCCCCCCGTATCTGCAGAGGCTCATCGGGGCCTTCCTGGATGGCAGGTGGATACTGTACACGGGCCGGGACGGTACGCTGCGCTGGAGGGAGGTCGACTGCGGAGTGCCCCAGGGGTCCAAACTGGGCCCCCCCTTATGGAACGTGGGGTACAACGCGGCGCGGCGGGGGATCCTCCCGCCCGGTGTGTGGGCCACGGTATTCGCAAATGACTACTACCTGCTGGCCACCGGGCGGGGCTGGTTGAGGACCTACCGCCGTGCCGAGGTGGGGGTCGCCATTGTGCGAAGAGCGATCCGGGCGCTGGGTCTGGCGCTGGCTCCTCACAAGACCGAGCCCATGTGGTTCATCGAGCCTCGACGTGGCGTAGCCCCTCCGGCCCAGCTCTGGCTCGAGGTCGACGGGTGCCGGATCGTGATCGGCCGGGGTCTTTGATACCTCAGTCTGTATCTCGACAGCCACTGGCGGTTCGATGTTCACTTCGACCGCCTGGCTCCCCGATTGGAACAGGTGGCGACCAATCTTGGCCGCCTGTTGCCCAACCTCGGGGGGCCGGGAGTGAGGGTTCGCCGCCTATACGTGGGAATCGTCCGGTCCATAGCCCTATACGGGGCTCCGATATGGGCCGGCGATCTGGCGGTCAGCAGGCACAGCTGCATTCTGCTGCGGCGAGTGGAGCGCCGGCTGGCCATCAGGATCGTGCGGGGCTACTGCACGATCTCCCACGAGGGGGCGATGGTCCTGGCGGGTCTCATCCCACTCCGGTACCAGGCAGAGGTCGAATCCAGTACATACTGGTATTCGCGATCCCTCCGCCAGGCCGGGGCCGACGGTCGAGGAACACCGGAGCCAGGCCCGACTGGTCGCGGCGGAAAGGTGGCGGAGATCCCTAACAGAGGGAGCTGCCGCCGGATCCCGCGCCGTCGGGGCGGTCCTGCCGATTATATCGGAGTGGCGGGACCGCGGCCATGGCGCTCTGTCGTTCCGGGTCACGCAGGTGCTCTCCGGACACGGGGTGTTCGGGGAGTTCCTGTTCCGGAGGAACAGAGAATGGACCCCCCACTGTTGGCTCTGCGGGGCGGCGCAGTACGCCGCACAGCACACACTGGCGGAGTGCCCGGTGTTTGCGGTGGCCCGCCACGCCCTGACGGCGGAAATAGGGGAGGATCTCTCGCCGGCAGGCGTCGTGGGACAGATCCTTGCCGGCGAGACAGAATGGAGGGCCGTGACCACCTTCTGCGAGGAGGTCATGGCCCTCAAGGAGAGGTCCGAGCGGGATCGTGAAAGGTATGATCCCGCTCGGTGAGGTCGCGGACGTGGGACGCGACGACGTCGCCAGGATCCGCCGCCGTAAGGGGCGCGGGGGGGCGATGGCGGCTTTCGCTGTTTGCCACCCCGGCGCGACGGATGCGGGACGGGGTAGTGTAGCGGGAGGGCCCGCGTGCCCTCCCGCCTCCTGGGCAGATTTTACGGGGGTTGTTTCTTGTGGGGGTGGCAGGGGTCGCGGTGTACCCTCCCGCCCCCTACGAACTGAGCGCGGACCCCGGTCGGACTCGGGGGCGTGCGGGTGGGGAACCCGTTCCTCACCGTCCGCCTCGGGGGGGCCGGTTGACTCCGGGCGGAGAGTGGCGATTTCCCTTCCACGTTGACAAGGAACTAACAGAAACAACCGTGTCCGGTGAGCACCTGTGTGGTCCTAATCGTGATCCGTCCGTGGCCGCGGTCCCTCCATTTCTTGAGCACTGGAAGGACCGCCCCGGCCACGCGCTGGGCTGTGGCGCCGCTCTCGACGAGCTCGCGTAGCCAGGGATCCAGGGCTCTCTGCCGGGCCTGGCGCCTAATCCTAGCAAGAGCTTCGGTCATCTCTTCTGGCGGGATCCCGTCCAGACGAAGGGCTCGCAGACGCCAGAAGACTTTGGCGTCACCCTCCGCCTGGAACTTGAAGGGGACAACCCCCGCAAGGGTCATCGCCGCCTCGTAGCGGACCGTGCGGTAACCTCTGATTACCCTGATGGCTATCCTCCTCTCAGCCCGGCGCAGCAGTTGCTGGCTGCGCCGGAAATCCATCAAGGCGTTCGCCCATATGGGCGCACCATAGAGGGCCATGCTCCGCACGATCCCCACGTAGAGACGGCGAACCTTCTCGTTGGGCCGCCCGATATTGGGCAGTAGACGGGCAAGCGCGTTGCTTGCCCTGTCTAGTCGGGGGGCCAGACGACCGAAGTGCTCCACGAAGCGCCAGTGGCTGTCCAGGTGGAGGCCCAAGTACCTGTGGCCCTTCCCCACCTGGACGTCGACTCCACTCACATGGACCACCGACTGGGGCGGTGGCGCAATCCCACGCCGAGGCGAGTAAAACCACGTCGCCTCGGTTTTGTGGGGAGCTAGCTGAAGCCCCTGCCGCCAGGTCCCCGCGGCAACGGCAGCGACGCCAATCTCGGCGAGGCGGCTAGTCCTTTTCCACCCCCGTCCGACAGCCAACACGTGCGTATCATCTGCGAAGCACGTGAGGCTTCCACCAGTCGGGAGCTCGACCCGCAAGACCGGGTACCCCAGGTCCCAAAGTGTGGGACCTTTCGCAGATCCCTGGGGTACGCCACAGTCCACAACCCTCTCGTGCATCTGGCCATCCCGGCCCCTGTACACAATCTTCCTGTCCCGGAGGTAGTCGCCGACGATCCTCCTCATGTAGGGGGGCGCCTTGTGGCGTATCAGCGCCCCCCTTATCGTCCCGTGAGGCAGGGTGTTGAAGGCGTTGACGATGTCTGGACTAGCGCCTAACGCCACCCTGCCCCGGGACGTGGCCGAGTCGCAGCGGGAGCGCATCGACTGGATTGCGTCGATAGTGCTGCGTCTCCGCCTGGTGCCATATTGACACTCGGCCAAGTCGGGACTCTCCTGGGTCAGGTGCTGGACGAGGCGGGATACCAGCATCCGCTCGAACAACTTCCCCACCTCGTCCAACAGTACGATGGGCCGGTAGGCCGAGGGACTGTCGGCGGGTCGCCCATCCTTCCGGATGAGGACTAGCCGCCCCGTCTTCCACTGTTCTGGGAAGACTCCATCCTTAATGCAGGCGCTGAAGAGTCGTCTCAATCTCGGACCGAGGACGCGTAGAGCCTTCACTCAGGCACGGCCGGGGACGCCATCGGGACCCGGAGCAGTGTTTCGGGCCCCCATCCGTTTAATCACCCCGGCCAGCTCCTCCTCCGCGACCCCCAGTTCGTCGGACCAATCCACCTCCTCGTGGTCCGGAGGGGGGCGGGTGTGTTCCCTCTCTCGTGGGAACAAAGTGTCGACTACCCGTCCCAAAAACTCGGGGTCGAGGCTCTCTGTGACCGGGGGCGCCCAGGGCTTTAGCTTGCCCATCACCATTTTGTATGGGCGCCCCCATTGGTCCTTCTGGAGAGAGCCTAGGAGCTCGTCCCGTGCCCGGATTTAGACTCCGTGATGGTTGACTGTAGGGCAGTCTCCAAAACTCGGTATTGCCCGTACAGATCCTCCTCCCTCGCTGTGAATGTCCTTCTTCTGTGGGCTCTTTGCCACTGGCGACTGGCTGCGAAACAGTCTCGTCTCAGATCACCAATTTCGCCCGTCCACCAGTAGGCGGCCCGCCTGGGGAGGTTCTTGGCCCGGGGCATGGCGGCGTCGCACACCGCCTTCATGGCTCCCCGGAACCATTCCACCTCCTCCACAATGTCCGCGACCGGCCCGGTAGGTGTTGGCAGCGAGGCCAGAGCGAGGGCTGCAGCCATCAGCACGTACACTCAGTCCCATCGAAGTTGTCGCAGTGAAGATGGCGCGCTAACGCATTCACGCCGCGGCAGCGTTAGCGCGCCAACTTCACTGCGACAACTTTGATGGGACTGAGTGTACTCGTCCATCCTCATCAGCGCCGATCGTAGCGGCGGTGGTCCACAGGGGTGGCGGGCAGTGGTGGTAAGGTCGAGGCAGATGTATAGATGGTCACTAAGTATGACCGCCTCTTCCTCCACCCTCCATCTCTGCACCATACGCGCGGCCAGGGGAGTAGCGAAAGACAGATCGACTACAGACTCCCCCTGGGCACGCACGCAGGTGCTAACGGACCCCACATTGAGCAGGTGGAGTCCTAGCCCCGCCGCCCAATTTACGACCGCCCTGCCTCTCGCGTCTGTCCTCGGGGAGCCCCAAAGTGACGCATGGGCATTAAAGTCCCCGAGGACTAGCACTGGCCGGGGGGAACAACGGGAGACAAAGTCCCCCACCCGGTCCAGGTACTGTTCATATTGCGCGAGAGGCCATCTGGGCGGGGCATAGAGCCCCACCACCGCTATTTCACCCCACAGCGCGCCGACGAACCCCCAGCCCCGTTCCAGTGGGGCGGGGTGTGGAGGCACTGCGGTGCCAATAATCGCCACGGAGCCGTCCTCGTCCCCGAACCAATCTGGTCTGTGGAGGACTCGGTACGGTTCCGCGGCCATCGCCAACCCAGCCTTCCACACGGCCAGAGTTTGGAACAACATGTCCTGAACCCTGGCCAAGTGGTTCAAGTTGGCCTGAAGTATAGGGCCCTTGGGCCCCATACCTAGGCCTTACGAGCCGCCTCCGCGGCATTTTTACTCGCCGACTTGGCAGGGGGATTTTTCTTGCCCCCGTTCTTCGACTCCGCAGGCTTGGTCCTTGATGCCTGTTCCTTGGGGGCTGTTCCTGCTCCTTCAACGGCACCCTTCTTCTCCCTCTGGGAGGAGGAGGGGGCACAACCTTTTGCCCCCAATCGATGCCCCGCGGGCCGTCCCAGGTCCGCACAGAGGGGGCACCGCGGGGTGGCGCTACACTTGCTGGCCACGTGGCCCGACTCTCCGCACGCATAGCAGCGGTCAGACCTATCAGCTTCGCAGGTGCATCGCGACTAACATGCCCTCTTTCCAGGCAGCGATAGCACTGGAATGGCCGCGGTGGTAGCGCCTATATTCTGGCCGAGGACCACCCGACCAGAACCCTCCCAGAGGCGGATCACTTTTTGAGTGCCGCTAGAGGGCATCTCGCCCAGACAGTCCCCATCCTTTGGGGGGAGGTGCGAATCTCCCCCATTTTAATTTCTTCAGCGGAGCAACCCCCCGCATTAGCCAGTGCGGCCGCCACCTCCGCCGGGGTGACCGAGTCGTCGAGATCGGTCACCCTAACCTCGCCGATTTTCATGGGGCGGGCAACCCTCACCTCGGTGCCACTGAACACCTGGCGGAGTCGGTCAGCCAACTTGGCAGCTTTCTCCGTCCTGTTCTCCCCATGTAACTCGAGGACCAAGCTACCGGTCCGAGCTCTTCTGGGCATCAGCGCCGTGATGCCCAGTTCCTCCAACTTGACCCGCTCCCGGGCCATGAGCATGGCCTCGGCGTATGAGACCTTAGCCTCGGCAGCTAGGTTGATGGTGACCGCCGCAGTACGAGGAGGGCGGGGGGCCTTCTGCCTGGCAGGTTGGGCCCCTTGCCCTTTAACCGCCGGTGCCGCCCCTCTCTTCTGCCCCTCTGTGCAACCACCTTGGAGCTCTGGGAGGGAGGGGCCGTGACCGCTGCCGCCTTCTTCTTTGCAGCTTTAGCATGGCGGCCGACCACCGTCACCCAGGTCCCATCCGCCGTCCTCCGATATTCTTCGACAATCTGGGCCATTCTAGCCTCCACAAATGATGCCGGTTGGTCGGGTGCTGAGGAGGGCCCCGGCAACGGCACCGTGGCAGGCAGGGTCCTATTCCGCACCCGCCTCTCAGCTTCCTTCCTCGATGCAGTGGGGATGGTCGCTGCCGTAGCTCCCCCCTTAACATGCTCCGCCCTCTTAGGCGGGGGCTGGACGGCTGCAATAGCGGCTTTGAACTCCGCCCGGAGCCCCGACAGGCCCTTTTCGAGGAGAGCCGCAAATCCCCTCATCAGGTCGGGCTCGAGGCCACCAACCTTCCCCTCCTCTTTTCCAGGTGCAGAAGCTGGGAGTGGGACTTGCACCACGGGACATTCAGGCGGGCAAGACGGTAAGTCGAAAGCTCCGACTGTGTCCATCCTCCTTTTCCTGCACGCCTCTTTGCCAGACAACGGCGAGCCGGGCCTCGCCGATCTTTTGTATGGGCCGGGGCCTGCAGGCGCCGGCACCTCTGTGGCAGCGACCCTGTACGTAATGTCTGCCAGGCTATTTTGCCGGATGTTGATTTGGGCCTCCTGGGCAGCCACTTGTTCCTCCCGCAGCTTCAGCTGTTCGCGAAGCTCCTTCACGTCTTTATCGGCCCTGGCAGGGGCAGCCCTGATTCCCGCTTCCGTGTGGATGGCCTTAAGGTACCGGGAGGCCATCCTCAGCTTGCGAACAAATGTCCCTTTCAGCCCCTTGGACACGCCCGCGAACTTGTCGATGTCGCGACAGAACTCCAAGGATTGCGCAATAAGGTCGCGCGTGGGGACTTGACTTCCTCTGCCAGGTCCTCAGGGTCCGGGAGGGACCTGCTACCCCGACTCGGTTCTATAGGGTGCTCGTTAGGATCGAGCACCCTCCTCTCCCCCACCAGGTCAAGTTCCCGGCGCTGGACATCCAGGACTCTCTGCTTAGCCGCCGCGAGCCACACGTACTGGCCCGTGGTCGGCGGGCGACACCTCTTGCTCATGGGCCGTGCCTCCAGAGATACTGCCGAGGAGAGTGACTCGGCCGAGTCCAAATCCACCTCACTCTCTCTGGATGCGGGGGCATCAGAGGCCGCCGGGGAATCTCCGGCCCCTCCTCGTACCGGCCTCAGGGGAGGCCACTCCACATCCGCCCTAGTTAACCGGACGGATAGGCGGCGCGCATCCGTTACCCTGCTAGTGCTGGGCTGCGCCATATCCTCCGCGCCCGTTTCCCGTCTCGCGTCCTGTTGAACAGCCGCAGTCGTCGTCGGTACGTCCCGTCCAGTGTTTGTTGTTGTTGTTGGCGTTTATAGTTTCGAGTCATCCATAGTGTTCCCACGAGTGGGTCGGTCTGTGGGTCCACACGGGCAGAGCCGCCTTACCCGGGTAAGGCTAGTACACCCGGGGGGTCGCCAGATACCCCGGGGTTGGCCGCTAGAGACTGATGCACCCACCAGCCACCCCTGGCGCTGACTCAAGGGGCGCCCTCATCACCGCGTACCGCAGCTTGGTGCTAGAGATTTCTTATAGCGGCTGTCATCCTCGCGGGCCGGCCAATGAAGGCAAGCACCCCGTTCCAGCGAAACGTGACCTCTATGTTACGGTGTAATTGCTTGGGCACTTCGGGTTCGCTACCCGCACCCGACCGCCACGCAGCCTGGCCCCTGGAGAACTGAACGACGCTGCAGCCACCTTTTCGCCTCTCCGACGCAGGCCTTACCGGCAAGGGAGGCCCTTCCAGGATCCGTAAATCCCACCGGCATCGCCCCGGGTCATCTGCGAGGCTACTTCGACAGCTGCAAACGCCCCCCTTTCAGTCGCCTTGTACGATAGGCAGGGGTTACCGTGTCTGTATTCTATCCCCCAGTCACAGTGGAGGTTTTGATGGGTTTTCCTTCCCTTGGTGTTTGGTCCGCGGAAGCGATTTTATTTCACTCCCCGCCCAGCCTTTTTTTTTTGGTTCAGTTGGAAGAGGAAATGCGTTTGCGCACGCGCGGGTTGGTTCCCCTTTTCGTCTATTCGGCTAGAGGTGACCCGGGCAGTGTGGGACTCATGTCCGCCCTGAAGGGGCAGCCTGGCGCCCGTGAGGTGAGGGCAAACCCAAAGAGGCAACGCCAGAAGGGGGCAACCTGGCAACCTAACCCTTAAGGGTTGAGTTTAGCCCGAGAGTAGGCCACAGCCCTGACGGGGCGACCTAGACGGGCAGCCCAGAGTGGGCACTCCCGAGGCTGGACATACTACCCACTAAAACCTCTCCCCTAACGTGGGCCGCCGGCACCTTTTCACTCGTTAGAATTCATAAAGGAAGACCAGCGTATAGCCACAACGACGCTTCGGCACTTCAACGCATTTCGCGTTATTGCGGCCGCCCGCAAAAACGCCATGCGCTAGGCACATGGGGCATCAGCGGATCCACGCCGTTGCACCTCCGATCCAGCGGTAGGACATTTTCAACCTGTACGGTAAGGCACAGAATTTTTCTTCGGCCACGACCAGGAACCGAAGTAAGCCCATCCCGGGTGGTCGCGCCATGTGTCCACCTGCCAGGGCAGGAGCTTGCTCTTCGACACGGCCAGGAACCGGGACATTGTATCTCCACGGCTGACCGTGTCCATCTTCGTCCACCATGATTGGTTGATAATGATGATGTGGCTTATCCTAGATGTCATCACGCCCACCTGACCTTCCACGAGGACAGGCCATTTTTTTTTAGCAACGATCGGCACCGGGGGGACATCTTCCCGGCGTGACCGAGCCACCTCTTCACCTGCCTAGCACGATTGCCAGGACAGGGGTTCCTCTGCGGCCACGACCAGGAACCGGTGCTCCTGCTCAACGGGTGATCGCGCCATGTGTTCACCTGTTTTAACAGGGCTTGCTCTTCATCTCGAAAACTACGCATCTGATCAAAAAATGTCATAGAACGTAGATGGTAGGAAATTTAATTTCCTACAAAAACGGTCTGTTAACGTTTTGCAATAGCTCGCACCGTTTCCGAGATATTTCCGGATCTACCTCAAGGAAAGGGGCGTCAGGCACATATTCCGAGATATTTCTTCTTCTTCTTGTT
This sequence comes from Osmia bicornis bicornis, assembly GCF_907164935.1. Lineage (NCBI taxonomy): Eukaryota > Metazoa > Arthropoda > Insecta > Hymenoptera > Megachilidae > Osmia > Osmia bicornis. Next base: position 22,092 of record NW_025791120.1, read on the forward strand.
CTTATTCTGCACAGCTGCGCTGGAAGTGGCATTTGCAGCTCGGAATAGTAAATACAGCTTAGAATAGTTTAGAGTTACCTCAAAGAAAGGGGCCACAGTGTTTCTTCTTCCTTATAGTGTTGTTGCGGCTTCGGAACTTTTAAATATCTCGATATATCTCGAGAACTACGCATCTGATCAAAAAATGTCATAGAACATAAAAAGTAGGACATTTAATTTCCTACAAAGAAGGTCTCTTAACATTTTGCCATAGCTCGCACCGTTTCCGGGATATTTGCAGATTTACCTCAAGGAAAGGGGCGTCACGCACATGTTCCGAGATATATCTTCTTCTTCTTGTTCTTCTTCTGCACAGCTGCGCTGGAAGTGGCACTTACAGCTGGGAGTAGTGAATACAGCTTAGAATAGTGCAGAGTTACCTCAAAGAAAGGGGCCACAGTGTTTCTTCTTCCTTACCTAATCGGTAAGACGTTCGTTTTGAACGGCTGTTTATTGTCGTTTGGAGCGACGACGCTGGCCGATTGTGTTGTCTTGCAAGGCCCCAATATGGATCTCTCTTCTTTTCTCTGAATCGATGCATGCTGCCCAGTTGCCTGGTTGTTGGAAAGTCCCTGTACGAGAGTGCATACAACCCTGTTTATTTACGGCCGGATTTGCGCGCGTGGCGGAAACTTGGATGCTTGCGAGGCGTGCTTTGATTTATCCTTATACATCTTTCGGTGTAAATTTTTATTCCTTTTGCATTTGTATGGACGCAATCGCTTACAATTTACAATTTGCAATTTACAATTTGCAATCTATGTGTTCAAAAGTGTTCGAGATTGTAAGGAGGTCTTGAGCTTGCGATTGAGAACCGGTTCGGAATGTAGGATCGGCAGTGAGACGGCAATTGAAAATGAATGCACTTGAGATTGCACAAAACAAACACTGTATATTTACAGGCACAAATACACTATGTACAGTATTGTAACGACCCAGAGTGAGTACGTTACTGCACCGACTTGTAGGTAGAGCGGTTCCCTTAGAAGGCGACTCGTATTCTGTGTGTTAGGGATTATAGGTTCGTGTGGTTTGCGGTTAAGGACTGAAATCCAAACACTAATGTGCTAGAAACTAATGGAAATTGTTTATTCAAAAATAAAACGTAAGTGAATATTAAATTATAAAACAAAATCGCTAGTATCACAATAAGTGCGGCTAGAAATAGGAATACAATAAGAAATTATAAGTTGTTCGCCCTAAATTGGGAATACAATCAGAAATATGTAATTAGTAATTATTATATGTAAGTAGAAATTAATAATAAGTAATTAATTGTAATAATTAATTATAATCGATAGCGCTAAAGCGAATGTGGCTTAGTCTTCATGTACAGTCAATACTCTGTTTAATTTTCAATAATGACTATAGAAACTAAATTCCAGAGGTTTGTGCTAGACTATTAGAATCAAGTTAACCTTTCCTATGGGTCGCAATCGGATTCTGGTTATACCAGAGCTGTGTTAATCGCAGGCCGTTCAAGGAGCTCCGATCCTCGCTAGCTCTTTACACTTAAAAGTTGGCTAAGCGTAACACCTGTGTAACACGTTGCGTACCGTGGATAGGAGGTCCACTGATCTGTAGTACTGCACGCTACCAGTGGAAGAGGAGGAAATAGCTGTAACTCGCGCTCTATCGCTGCTTAAACAGTTCAGCGCAAGCTTTTCTCTACTGTTCAGAGTATTGTCTGCTTCAGACCGAGGCCTGAGAATATCTGCGTTGAAACTGTGCGGAACGCCTCTATTTATACTCCGATCTTGCTGAGTCGGCACTTTTTTTTTTGCATAGAGTTCTTGGGGTAGCTGGGTTTTCCCCATCACGTGGTGGTCCAGCATCCCCACTCTAGAATCTCACCCCACCGTATGCTTATCGTGGTTGCGCTGGCGCGTGTGCGGTCAGACGTCGATAATTTATCGGTAAACTGTTTTACCGTCTGACTTATTGACTAAACTTTTATCGATGAATTTAACAGACTCGGTTATCGACGAAAAATGAAAATATTTATTACAAAAATTTTATACATTAAATATTAACAATAAAAATTAAATTAGACACTTTGTATGAAATATAATAAAGAAAAATAAAATAAAAATGTATTGTTTTTCTTATGGGGTCGTTACAACTTCCCCCGCGCGCTTGTCTCTTGTCCTCAAGAGACTAATATTTTTTCTTTTGATATTGCACAGGGCGCAGCAGCATTTCTCCTCGCTGTTTCTTGGAGAGGCTGATAGTATTCCAAAATAACGCATTATTTTCCCGTGTTCTCTTCTTGGCTCATGTTTTTTTGAATTTCTATAAGTTTTCCAGTCAAATTCCGGAATATCGATTAATATTAACCTCCATCGTGGTGGTGGTGGTGGTGGTGGTGGTATTATTTCCTCTTGCACTGTCATCTTTGAGATTTTTGTATAAAACAGATAATTAGTAATTGAAATAAATTATTTGGAGTATAATTCTACCTCTCTAAACTGTTTTAAAGCTCTTCTTAGCTTTCTTAATCGCTCTCTTCTTCCAGCGCGTCTCACCATTTTCGCTCTCTACGAATTGAATATAGTAGCGCGTGCACAGCGTCGCTTTCTATATATCTCTCTCACTCTCTCTTTGTTTCTATCTCTTTCTATCTTTTCTTTTACCAATATGGCTGACTTGCGATTCTGCGCATTAATAGATCGAACGAATTGAATGGCTTGCAGGATTTTGGAATGAAGTATGCTTGTTGGATTTAATAAAAGGATTTATTCAGAGGAGAAGAAAAAAAAAATTAAAGAATAGTACATTGGATAAGGAGTAAAATATAAAAATATATAAATACAAATATGGAAAAGAGGAAAGAAAAATTGAGTATAATTAAGGATGATTGGTCAAAGTGTTTAAATAAAATGTCTCCTGATCCCCAGCTGGTATCAGATATCCTTCTCTAAATACTTCCAGGGTTTCTTAATCAATGTTGCTCATTGCTTGCAGGCAAGTTGAGCAAGCTATAGCTGGCTGCAATTCTGCAAACTGGAACCCGCACCTAATGCAGGTAATTTGTTGAAATCCCTCGTCCCTCGAAATAAAATGATGGGTTCCTACATGAACCCAATTTTTCTTGCTCGTAGGGGTAACGTCAAGTGCGCAGGTAGCACATATTCGTCCTATTTTTAGGTCTACAACGTATTCAAATGCTATCGTCTGATCCTTTACGCACAAGGCGTCTATTACATTTCCAGTTTGTTGAACCATTGTTCTGTAAATGAGAACTATTGCTTTAATATTAAAAATTATAAATCTCATTGTCTATGCTTACTCTTTTTATTTAATTTTCCTTTCTTCCTCTTTCTTTCTATCTTTCTTTTCGTAATTTTATCACGTAGCGTCCTTTCTGCGTACCTTGCTCTTTACGCTTTTTAGCAATATGGCGGTAGCTTTGAATTTTTGCTTGTACGCATGCGCATGTTACGAAATTTACATAGATTGGTATATCGATTTTCATTTTTGATCTATGCTGTAGACTGGTCGGTAGGCCCTCTTTAGTCTATCTTTGTGAACTATCCTAGTCTTTTTGGGACCTATTTGTAATACTATGTTATTCTTTTCTATGTTTCTTAATACTTTGTATGGTCCTGTGTATTCTTTTTGTAATTTGCTTTTTCTTGGTGGGTTTAATAACATTACTTCTCCTGTTTTGTAATTGATCGGACGTATCTTTCTATCGTAGTAGTATTTTTGTCTATACTTTGATTGTTCTAGATTTGCTTTTGCTGCTTGTCTAACTTTATATAAATTTTGTAATAGTTTATCTACATAGTCAGGATATGTGTTTAATGTGTCAGTTGGTGTAAATTTTGATGGTAATCTCGCTTTTTTTCCATATATCAGTTCATGAGGTGTGAATTTTGTTCCCACATGAACACTTGTGTTGTAAGAAAACATTGCTTGCTGTAGCCATTCGTCCCAGTGTTCTTGTTTAGAGATGTAGTGTTTTAAATACTCAATCAGAACGTGATGGCTTCTTTCCAGGGACCCGTTTGACTGAGGATGGAAGGATGATGTACGGTACGTTTGGATGTGGAAGATTTTAGCTAGCTTTTTGATAAGCGAGGATGTGAAACATGTTCCCTGGTCAGTGAGGATAGCTTTAGGACTGCCGAACTGGCATATGAATGAGTTGGTGAATGCTCTTGCGACGTCCTCTGATGTAGCTGACACAAGTGGAACTGCGACGGAGTACTTGGTCAAGTTGTCCTGTATGGTGAGGATGTAACTGTATCCTTTTTGCGTCATAGGTAAGGGTCCAAGAATGTCTAGGGACACCTTATCGAATGCGTCTGAAGGAGTGTCTGTGATAACCATAGGCTCCTTATTTTTCATCCTTACAAGCTTAGTTCTTTGGCAGCTAATGCATGACCTAATATAATCGGTAATTTCTTTTTTCATGTTTTTCCAATAGTACTTGTTCCTGATCCTGAGGTAAGTTTTTCTTATTCCTTTATGTCCAGCTACTGTGCTTTCATGATTTTCTTTAATTATGTTTCTTCTTTCGTCTTTAGGTGGAGTTTGGATTGTTCCTTTGCAGATGATGATATTGATGTTTGAGTCTGCAAAGATTATTTGAAGAATTGCTTTTAACCCTTGCTTATCTGGCATGCTGCATTCCTGGATTCCTTTTTGAATTAACACGTGATGAAGAGCTTTAATTTTGTGTGGTAAATTTTCTTTATGATCTATTAATATTCCAAAAATTAATTTATTTTTAATTTTATATTCTGTGATACTGTCTTGTGGTTTAGAAATTTTAATCTTTTCATTTTCTATGAACTGTCTTGACTGTGTATCATCTGGTTGTCCTTCTTTATTGAAAAATATTATTACTGTGCCTTTTTTCATCCATAGCTGGTCTTCGGTTTCTTCTATTTTGAATATGACTGGTTTATTACTAACTATTTTGGGTTTAATTTGTTTAATTGTAGATGGTTGTTTAGTCTTTTCTTTTTTAATTTTTATAGGTGTGATAGGTGCTGATAATGTGTCACTAGAAGTTTCTTTTTCTATTTTTCTTTTTATTATAGGAGATTTTTCTCTAGTTCCTGAGGAAGAATCGATTCTAGGTGGTTTTCTGAAGATGTGGTTTAGGTAATATCGTTTCTTCATTGTAATCCTCGATTTCGTCTCCAATTATTACAGGTTCTTGAGCTATAGGTCGTTTCTGTGGGATAATGTATTTCTTTTCTTCTGGTGGTTGATGTACTTCAACTGTGATTTGTTCTTCGTTGGGTCTTCTCTTCTTTCTGATTTCTTTGGAGGAATAAATTTTTGTTCGTTTTTTTGGTTTTGGTGGCTCTTCAGATACATCTGTTTCATAATAGTGGGATTCATCAGAGCTTGTGTAATCTTCTTTTACTCTTTTTCTTGCTATTTTTCCTTCTTGAGATGGGCTTCTCTCTCGTACTTTATCTATTCGGTGTCTTTTTCTTATTTCGACATCTGTGGAGTCATCTCGTGGTCGTGTTAAATGTTTGTGGCTTATTTTCCTCTTCTTAATATCTCGTGAACTTGATGAGGTTGTTGGTCTTGGTCTTCTCGGATACTGATGCCATTCTTTCTTTTTTTTATGTTCTTCAGACTCAGTTGTAGTTGTTGGTCTGGGTCTGGTTGGATATTGGTGTGCTTCTTTTTTCTTTTTAAACTCCCTAGATTCTGATGTTGTTGTTTGCCTAGGACGAGTGGGATATTGGTGCCACTCCTTCTTCTTTTTGTGCTCTTTTGATCCAGACGTGGTAGACTGTCTTGGGCGAGTGGGATATTGATGCCACTCTTTTTTCTTCTTGTGTTCTTTTGATTCTGAGGTGATCGTTGTCTGTCTGGGGCGAGTGGGGTATTGGTGCCACTCTTTCCTTTTCTTACGCTTTTTCTTTGACCCAGACGTAGATGAGTGCAGCCTTTTAGCACGTATTTGTAGAGCGTTTATATCCTCGACAAGATTTCTTGAGAGAGCATCAGCGTTTATATTTTGTCTACCTGGTTTGTATTTAATTTCGTAATCGTATTCGCTCAATCTTAGTTTCCATCTCATAAGTGTCGATGTAGGATCTGAGAGACTGTTTAGCCAGATCAAAGGTTTGTGATCTGTGAGTAGATAGAATTTTCTGCCGAAAATATATGATCTAAAATGGTTTACTGCAAATATCACAGCAAGTAATTCCCTTTCTGTTGCGGAATATTGTGTTTCCGGCTTATTCATTACTCTTGACGCGTATGCTACCGGCTGATCTTTTCCTATCTCTCCTTGACTTAGTTCCGCTCCTACTGCTGTTCCAGATGCATCAGTGGTTATATTGAATAGTCTCTCGAAGTCAGGATATTGTAGGATCGGTTCTTCGCATAGCACGTTTCTTAGGAATTCGAAAGCTTGCTGTTGCTGGCTGGACCACTCAAATTTTTGCTCCTTTTTTGTCAAATCGGATAATGGTTTAGCTATCTTAGAGAAGTTTTTAATAAAACGTCTGTAGTATCCACACAATCCCAGGAACTGCCTGATATTTTTGACAGTCTTCGGAATGGGGAATCTTTGGACTGCTTCGACCTTTGCTGGGTCAGGTTTTACACCGTCTTCTGTAATTATATGACCCAGGTATGCCACTTCTTTCTTTAGAAATTGGCATTTGTCGGGTTGCAAGCATAAGTTTGCTTCTCTAAGCTTTGCCATCATTCTGTTGACCTTTATTTCGTGCTCTCTTAATGAGCTTGCATAAATTACGATGTCATCGATGAACACGAATAATTCCAGTCCTTGTAATCCGTCTACGACGTTGTTCATTAGGCGCTGGAACGTAGCTGCAGCATTTTTTAGTCCAAAAGGCATTCTGTTAAACTCGAAATGCCCGAATGGTGTTGAGAATGCTGTCTTATGCTTGTCTTCTGGATGCATTGGTGTTTGATGAAAACTAGATTTTAAATCAAACACGGAGAAGTACTTTGCGCTTCCCACTTGATCCACGATATCCGTGATGTTTGGTAGTGGATAGGCATCGCTGATTGTTTTTTCATTTAGTTTTCGGAAGTCAATCACTAATCTCCAGCATTTGTTTCCCTGTGAATCTTGCTTCTTTGGTACTATCCATAAAGGGGAGTTAAATGGTGACGAGGAATGCTTGATGATTCCTTTTTCCAGGAGATCATTAACTTGGTGATTGATCTCATCATTCAACGCATGAGGATACCTGTATTGTTTAACATTTACAGGCATCTCATCCGTCGTGATGATCCTGTGGTAGATTTTATTTGTTGTTGGAAGTTTATCTCCGTCTATATAAAATCTGTCAGCGTGCTCTTGTATTATATCTTCTACGTTGGCGAACTCTTCTTGATTTAGATGATCTGTTTGTAATTTTTCCAGAATTTGCTGGGCTCGTTGAGGTTTTTGGTGAGCTGTATCTTCATCCTGTGGTGCCTCTTCGTATTGTTGCAATTCAACTGCTGGCATTTCGATTTCAATGTTCTCCGCTCCAACGTTGATTGCGTGTAGAAATGCTATACCATCACGATTTGTAACTACAGCGTTTCCTAGATATAGTTGCGGGTGAAGCTGTAATTTTGGGACAAAACCAGTTTTGATTTCAGTATTTGATACTCTTATAGTATCATGGTTTTTGTCCTAGATGGTATTATTATTGCTGATTGCTTAAATGGTATTATGTTGTTGTTTACGATTAATATTGATTTAGCATAATTGATGCTGGCTCCACTGGTTTTGAAATATTCTGTGCCTAAAATTCCATCTTGTTCAATCGGTAGTTCCTCGATGATGTGGAATATGGATTCTGTCTCCAGTATTTTTATTTTGACGTATCCTGTTGTGTAAATAGAGCTTTTAGTTATCCCGTTTAGTTGGAATATTATATCTGTATTTATAACTATTTATTTTGAAATTGCTTGCTTTTTAATTATATTAATATCTGATCCCGAGTCGACCATGAATAAGGCTTGCTGATTTTTGAAACTTTCGCTTACTAGCTCGACACTGGGAGACTTATTTATTTCTCCTAAATTTAGGTACAAGTTTGCCTTCTTACGTACCTGTTGCACTTGAGGAGTTTGTTGGAGTCTTTGGTTTCTGTTACGTTCTTGATATGCATTTTTCCGACACTCCTGAATTGTATGGCCGATGTTTTGGCAGAATTCGCAAATTGGAGGTCTGGTTTGTGTCCAATTTCGACCTTGCCTTTGCGTAGGCTAGTTTCTATAGGCCTGGGATGGCTGCGCAAAGTTCTGAGGGACCCCCGGTCTTGTTGGTTGGTCCTTAAACCAACAGGTCTCCACGGTGTGCCCGGGCCTCTGGCAGTGTTGGCAGTGTTTTGCCGTCCAGCGGGCCCTTGACATTGATTGTCCTTGGAATTGCTGACTGCAGCATACACTAACATTATGCCCGTATCCAAGGCAGTTTTCGCATTGATTGGTCATAGCGAATCCTTGCGATAGCTTAGCCTTTGTCCGGCTTTCTATATTCTCTGCCTCGGCTACAATTGCTGCACTAATTGCTTCATCGAGACTGCTAAAATTTTGATTTTTCATCCGGCCATATACTTCCTGTTTTAAACCGGTGAGGAAAGCTTTGATTGTATTGTTTTCTGAGGATCGGTTGTATCCTTCGATGTTATCTGGGAACTCTATTTCGTTGCAGCTTTTAATTTGTAACAGAAGTCCTGAGACGCGGCTGCCGTAGTCCACGACTGCCTCAGTTGGTCCCTGTGCGATCCTTGCCATGTCGCCGCATAGCTGCATTGAAGTGAAGAGCGGTGCGAACCGTGATTTTACTACGGCAATCAGTTCCTCAATGGTGTCGTAGTCTCCGTTTAGTACCACTCTTGCTGCTTGCCCGTAGAACTTGTTCTTTATCAGCTGTACCAATCCGTACTTAGCATTAGGAGAGATTATATTCTTTGGTTTGAAACAGCTCTTTGCAAACTGGTAGACTGGTATGTTGCGGCCGTTGAATGCTGGTACGATGTCTGCTGCATCGCGAATACTGATCGGTCGGCTTCCTTCAGTCGATCCGTTAGCTGAAACGCTGGCTGATGCGCTGGCTGATGCGCTGGCTGGTTGATCGGTTGTTCCGTTAGGCATCTTGATTTTTGCTTATTAATATAGTATATGTATATATAGATATTTTTTTTTTATTTTCTTTTTTATTATTCCTCTATCATAACATTTATTTGTCTTTATCTATTTCGAGGCTGACCATTAATGTCCGCACAGATACGATTTCTCCTTACCACTCGAACAATCCCACCGCTGTCACCAAAAATTAACTCTCTCTACGTGTAACGACCCAGAGTGAGTACGTTACTGCACCGACTTGTAGGGAGAGCGGTTCCCTTAGAAGGCGACTCGTATTCTGTGTGTTAGGGATTATAGGTTCGTGTGGTTTGCGGTTAAGGAGTGAAATCCAAACACTAATGTGCTAGAAACTAATGGAAATTGTTTATTCAAAAATAAAACGTAAGTGAATATTAAATTATAAAACAAAATCGCTAGTATCACAATAAGTGCGGCTAGAAATAGGAATACAATAAGAAATTATAAGTTGTTCGCCCTAAATTGGGAATACAATAAGAAATATGTAATTAGTAATTAATATATGTAAGTAGAAATTAATAATAAGTAACTAATTGTAATAATTAATTATAATCGATAGCGCTAAAGCCAATGTGGCTTAGTCTTCATGTACAGTCAATACTCTGTTTAAGTTTCAATAATGACTATACAAACTAAATTCCAGAGGTTTGTGCTAGACTATTAGAATCAAGTTAACCTTTCCTATGGGTCGCAATCGGTTTCTGGTTATACCAGAGCTGTGTTAATCGCAGGCCGTTCAAGGAGCTCCGCTCCTCGCTAGCTCTTTACACTTAAATGTTGGCTTAGCGTAACAACTATGTAACACGTTGCGTACGGTGGATAGGAGGTCCACTGATCTGTAGTACTGCACGCCACCAGTGGAAGAGGAGGAAATAGCTGTAACTCGCGCTCTATCGCTGCCTAAACAGTTCAGCGCAAGCTTTTCTCTACTGTTCAGGGTATTGTCTGCTTCAGACCGAGGCCTGAGAAGATCTGCGTTGAAACTGTGCGGAACGCCTCTATTTATACTCAGATCTTGCTGAGTCGGCACTTTTTTTTTGCATAGAGTTCTTGGGGTAGCTGGGTTTTCCCCATCACGTGGTGGTCCAGCATCCCCACTCTAGAATCTCACCCCACCGTATGCTTATCGTGGTTGCGCTGGCGCGTGCGCGGTCAGACGTCGATAATTTATCGGTAAACTGTTTTACCGTCTGACTTATCGACTAAACTTTTATCGATGAATTTAACAGACTCGGTTATCGACGAAAAATGAAAATATTTATTACAAAAATTTTATACATTAAATATTAACAATAAAAATTAAATTAGACACTTTGTATGAAATATAATAAAGAAAAATAAAATAAAAATGTATCATTTTTCTTATGGGGTCGTTACAGTATTTACAATAAATTGTGCGTTGCACGAATTTATGATGATCGTAGATCGTGAAGATTCACTCGCGTCGCGGAGAATTTGCGATTGAGATTGCGCTCTAGTAGTTGTTCTATGCGGATTCTAAATCACTGGCGTCAGCATTTTTTGTAATTTGACACCACACCGTCAGCAGAAATATGATACCCCCCCCACCCCGACAACATCCACCCCTCTCCCCACCCTATGACCTTGAACTGAAATTTGACACCACCGTCAGCAGAAATATGATCCCCCTCCCCCTCCCACACCCCATAACCACCCCCTCAGCAGAAATACCGACCCTATGACAACCCCCACCCCATAACCACCCCCTCGGCAAAAATAACCACCCTATGACAACTCCCGCCCTATAACCACCCCCTCAGCAGAGATATCCACCCTATAACCACCCCCTCAGCAGAAATACCCACCCTATGACAACCCCCGCCCTATAACCACCCCCACAGCAGAAATACCCACCCTATGACAACCCCCGCCCTATAACTACCCCCTTAGCAGAAATATCCCCCTCTCCCCTCCCCCTCCCCTCTTCCATGACCTTGAACTGAAATTTGACGCCATCAGCAAAAATATGATACGTCCTGACCTTGAACTATTTTTGTCTTATCGGAAGACGACACAAGGCCCCACCCACTTTTCTACGTCTTGGAAATGAGATTTTTGTTGGCGCAGCAAATCTGACGCTGCAATTCGCGACTATAGAAGGTAGAGGTTTTGCTCATGACCTTGAACGAATTTTTCTACGTCTTGGAAATGCGGTTTTTTTGTTGACGCTGCAGAGTGAACATCAATTAAACACTATCATCAATGACAGCCCCACTTTAATAAAATGGGAGAATATTTTGCAATGTGCGTCATATGTAGTTTGACAATTGGAAGTGCTAGGCTACTCAACGCGTTTGTGGAAAAGAGAAATGGAGGCCACGTTACTGCAAGAACTCGAACGCATCACCGAATTATTGGCGCAGCGGGCGATAAACATCAATACTGAAGATGAGCGTTGTGATTGCTTGATGCAATGTGACCAGTGCATCGAATTGATAGACGAACGATTACAAATGGGAGACGATTTATCAGTCGAAGGATGGCGAGATATAGAAGCATACAAAGAAAGAATCGACGCCATGCGTAGGATATTGTATCGTGACAATGATCATCCTAGTGGTCAAAAGGCAATATTACTAAACGAACTTGCTTGTATAGAACAACTTTTGACACAACGTATTGCAGCCATAAGTAGTAACGACGACCGAAACGCATGTCTGGTGCAATGCAATCAATGCATGGATTTAATGATAGAGCGATTGCAACTCGAAAAGGACTTATCAACTGGTTTGAAAAATAGTTTAACAGCCAGGATAGCGAGATTTAAATCGTTAAGAGCAGAGTTACACGGATCTGTAAAAATAGGCGAAGGTCAAAGGAGAACAGATGCTGAATCACATGCATCATCATCTCTTATCTGGGAGAATGTAGAATCAGCTTTCCATAACCGGATAACTACAGGAATTATAATCAACACCGAGCATATTGAACCACGAAACTTTTTGGAAGATGCTAGAAAAATAGTATTCCAACATCTAGCGGAAGTTTTCCAAAATCATTCATGCATAAAAGTGAATACGGTGTTGTATGGGGAGTTTACCGCTAATAATAAAACTGATGTGAAAAGTTTCAGTGTAAGAAATAAACAATTATTTTCTACATCAAACTTGAACGATTGGTATGACAAATACGTTGTGAACTCAACTTTAACACTGATGGAAGAATTTCAGGAACGGGACAGTGGTTCGGCAATATCGAAAATTCTGCATTTGATGTTAAATATCAATAAATGCAATCCGATGCATGCTGGTTGTTACACCGACATACCAAAAACAATCAAGGACAAAAGAGCGGTAGTAAATGTAACAGTTGACGATGATACGTGTTTTGTCAGATCGATAGTTGCAGCATTATATCCCGTCCATGTGAATGCAAATCGACCATCATCGTATCCCAACTATGACACCGTTTTAAATTTGGAGGGCATCGCATTTCCAATAACCCTTAATCAAATACCAAAATTTGAGCGCCAAAGCGATGTATCGATAAACGTTTATTTCTGGGACTTGAATGTGAAAAGGTGTGCTCCGCTCCAACTCATCACCAACAAAAGATTTCGTCACGTTAACCTGCTGATGCTTGTGTAACGTCGCGAAGTTCTCCCTCTCACTGAGTTCTCCGCGTACTTTTTTGTATGATTTGTATCTACGTTGTTAGCTAGGTAGAGGTTCTTACTTACCTTTCGCTGGGCGAGGATACCTGTAGAAATAGGTCGTCCTGGTGGATGTAGACGGTAGGGTAGATGTTCGAGTCAAGATCACACACTTCCGATCACAACAAATGTTTATTGGGTTTAAATACAATCCTTAACTTGCGCGCTCTTTACAGATGACGATTTGCTCTGTCGGGTCTCTGAGTCCCGTAGCAGAGTCGTACTTTGTAGATTTCTGTATGCGTATTTGAATTGAATCCCGGATTCGCGTTAAACGGACTGGCCGATTCTGAATGAATTTTTACAGAAGTGATCCGGTTATACACTATAATTGATCTGTGTTGTTTCTGTAGTATAATTTGTCTGCGTGCGGGCGGTTTGGTCTCGTTATTATATATTGATTAATGAGGTCGACTTTTGATTTGGCAATTCGGGTGAACCACCTCGTCCGGATCGTCAGCGTTCTTGCCGTACGACATCCCGGCTGAGTTGCTCACTCAGAATTTTTGCGGAGCGATGAATTTGGATGGTGCAATAGAAGTTCAAAGAATTTGTATCGCGAAATGTAAGTTTAAAGAATCTGTATGGCGAAATATAAGTTTAAAGAATTTAGGTCGCGAAATAGCGGCTTAAAGAGTTTGGGTGGCGAAATAGAAATTTTAAAGAATGCGTCACAGGACGTGACACCTGGCCGCCTAGATTGTTGCATATCGGTACGATATCAACAAATAAATCTGGAAAGAAAATTTTCTTTAAGCGCTTGTGTTATCCAAATTCATAGTTTGCGGTTTTATGAGTTAAATGAGTTTTACAATTTTAAGGTGAGTGTAATTACAATATTTGTTAGTTGGTGTGAATTTGTTGCGCTGGGTAAAATTTTTTTTTGCTAATATTTCTTTGCGTTTACGAATTGGTATGTTACAAAGAGTAAATGGTTTTCGGATGACCATTTACTTCCCTCCCCGCTGAGATTGAGGTGGTAGGGGTGCGTAGCGGAATTACATATAGTGCGTGTACTGAATAATATTGTAGACCGACACTTCTGGGCTTCTTTATTAACTTTTTAAATTCAATGTTTCTAAAATGAAATTGGTAATTCTTAGATCCTCTATTGTGGCTGGTATGCGCTGAGACAGCGGTGTTTTGCATGCGCTGGTTCCGAGTATTATTGAGCGCTTCATCGGTTAATGTCCTGTGTTTTACTTGGAAATTTTGTGCACCTGGTGGGGTAATTGATATATATATCCGTTCGATCGGATAGTATCGTCACTTCAACGAAAAGAAAAAATTTTGTTCTGCTTGTTTATTTCTGTCCGAACGCCGCGATAACAGTGAATATGACGTTTATCCCGTTCCCCGTTTTTATGGATCTATCAAAACCTAGGAAGGAGGTGTTTGCGTCATGGGTAAGTGGTCTTTTATTTTGTTTATTCCATTATTGTTGTTAATGACCATTTTTTTTTTTTTTTTTTTTTTTTTTTTTTTTTTTTTTTTTTTTGGTGCGTGTTATTCATTGTGTGCTTTTATGTTTTCTCCTTCTTCAGCGTACTGATGGCCGTTTTATATGGTGCCATGGCATGATCAACCTGGCATATAAGCGTACGGTACGGGAGTATCGTCGCAACTTCCGCCGGTACCTCGAGGAACTGTACGAGTGGGACGAAGATCGCATATTGGATATCGCCCCCTTATTCGCCCTCGAGTGAAGATTCATAAAAAAAAGATTTCACTCGCATATGTTTGTTCTCTCTTTTATTGTTTTTTTTTCCTTTG